>NC_064643.1:578560175-578863206 GCF_023864345.2 Schistocerca serialis cubense
TCTGGTTTTATATATAATATGCATGAGATGCAACGGTTCATCACATAGCTGTTCTCCAGCAGCTTTGATGAGTTCTTCTGGGATATCATCAACCTCGGTGGCTTTCCCAGGTTTCAGTTGCCTGATTGCAAGGTTGAACTCATCGCGCAAGATATAGTCCCCTCTGCTTCCGGATCGATTTCCTCAGCTTTATCGATTTTCAGGTCTTCATTATTTCCTGGATATAGTTTTTCAAGGTATTGTTTCCACCAAATTAGAGTGGAGAAATGGCTTAGTTATTGCATACGGGATTGCTTCCAGGGGATTCGCACTCGATAGCGTATTCTGTGTTATGAGAAACTTTCCGTCAGAATTTAACTGTGTTTAGTGTTTCGGTTCGAGTCCCTTCCGATACAGGGTTTTGATCTGTCAAGAAGTTTACAGTAGCGCACATCCTGCCGCAGAGTGGATAACTATTCTGGAAGTTATTTGTCTGGGTTCGATTTGTCAGAAATATAGCATGTTCCAGGAGTAAAGGTCAGTATTCAGACATACGACAGTGTAACGCGCACGGGGGTGCAACTGATGGGGGACTTGGAACTGTTCTCACTATCGCTGTGGGCCCTGTCCGCGCCACGTACCTGGTTCCCCCGCGGTGGTTGTATTATATCTGCTCCACACTGCTCCTGGCTTGCCTGAAATTATATATATAAATATGCAAGCGGGTTTAGGGGAACCACTCAACACTAAGCACAACACTGTCCTACGTCTGGTGAGAACGATTATATTCTGAGACGATAAGAAAATTGCAGGTTGCACTGTTTTACACACTAATTCGTAAGTGTTGATGCCAAATAACATTCTTGCTAATTTTGATCAGAGGTCATAATTACCATTCCCTTATTACAGTGCAGTATTCTTAAAGATATTAATGTCTGTCACTATTGTACTTCACTGCGTCAAATGTATTTCACAGTCTTCCTCTGGCCGAACCTTCGGTGATAGATACACAGGAAATGATTACGATTATCTGTCCTCAATTAACACTTGGACGACCGTACGCGTAACCGATACAACGCGGGTGATTGTTGATAATGCGGAAGCCGAATGGTCGAACGAAAGTTTTTTGCACTAATCACGTAGACCCAGACATCTGGTACCAGTCCTTCTTGACACTTGTAGTAATATAACACTATTCATAGAAGTTAAATTACAGTTCACAGTTCGCACTTGTACGAGCGTGCGCGTAACCGTCGCGACGCGGATGGTTATTGTTGATGCGGAAAGGCGATGACCGAACGCATGTTCTCACTCTCGCTACAACACACTGGCACCTGATTGCTCTCCTTTGTGATAAACTATTTTACTGATTCACATTACTTTCATTCTGGGAGGCCGAACACGACGCGGATGATTGATGTTGTACGCAAACGGGCGTACACTCAAATACGATATCGGCGGCGCTGCTCATCCTTAATTACTTCTTTACGCACATTTCACTGAATCCACTTCCATATCTAATTACTTTCGAATGATAGTACTTGCAGTCACACTTGAACTTCCATAATAATGCCTTCCCGTTCAGAGCTACCTACAACACAACATACCAGCTCCTGTCCCGTGCTCGACTCTGCAATGAGGCCGCTCGCAAAGATATTCAGCAAGCATGCCAGCGATATGGCAGTATGCTTACAACAGAAACGATCATTTGAGCCGTGAAACTTCATATGGAGGTATAGCCCATTCCGAATGCTTTCTGATATGGAATATGTTTATTGGACATTGTCAGGTTTAGGCACGTACACATTTACAACAGTTAGTAAACATTACAACACGCGTTTTACAAAGTACCAGCATCAAGTGAAAATTATGTACTTTTGACATATTCACCTCTAAGCATTACCGCACATGTCACATTACAGCTATTTTTGCTGCTAAATTTTCGAGTATCACACTGTCAACTTCAGTGCATTTGTATACTCTTGGTAGAACACGTGTCGCTTATCAGTGGCCCTCTGCGGGTTCAATAACGAGGGCAGCAGCATCGATGATTGCGACCAAGCAGTTAATCTCCTGTATTCACTTTCCGTTTCTATACTTCAGACTTCATCCAGTCCCATAAAGAAAAATCTAATAGTGAACTTGGTTGCCACGTAACTGTACTACAACGACCAGTCTAGCGATTAGAGTAAGTGTGCTCTCGTAAAATGTGGAAGGGCTCCTTCACGCTAGAAGTGCATTGCAGTCCGCGTGGCCAAGGGAAAGTCTTTAAAGAAATCTAGTTATTTTTTCCCGATATTTTCTTTTCTAAGATGGCTGGACCTGTCAACATGTTAACGATCAAGCTGCACAATACACTGATCGAAAAAGGAACTGGAAAATTGATTTCCAGTGCAGTTTGTGGGTTTTCCTGGAACCGTAGATCATTGTTATTTATGTCTTTGATTCCATTCCGCGTAAACGTTTCTCCATCAGTGAATCGTATTAATGGAATCAAATGACGATTGTCATTTAACTAGTGACAGAATTCAAGTCGCGTGACACTGTCGCCAATGTAAACTGTTTGTTTTCGCTGTATATGAAACGAGTCCACGCTTCCTCATGTTGTGTTTTCCATATACTTGTTCGTGGGACTCTGACACGTACAAAAAGTCGCCGTCTGCTGATGGTAGGAGGACGCTTCACCTTCTCAACAATGTGTTGCTGCTCCTGCACGGGTTGTTGAACTGCACTTTCGGAAGAATACCAGCATCTGTTTCACGCAATGTGCTGAAAACTAAGGTAAACGCTCTACTATCAGGAATTCGAGGTGTCCGAAAGCGCAGATGGTATTCTTCGACAGCAGCATGAGCAGTACCATCACAGAAGCCGTAAACATACACCACTTCTGTATATTCTTCATTACTGTACTGTAGATGTATGGCATTTTGGCCAGGGCGTCTACAAACTCTGTTAGCGTATCTCTGGTACACTCTCGATCCCTCGCACTACTTTACTCAGAACACACTATGGACAACTGTGCGACCAACGAGCTAATTTAACGGCACAAGGTCCTCCAGACAAAAGAGGCTGAAAGCAACGAGATACGAGGGACGTTTGAGAAGTCCGTGCAAAGTCCGAGAGATGGCACCACCGGCGCGTATCGAGGTCATGTTTAGTTAGTAGCATCTTTGGAAAGAACGCACACCACGTTTCAGCCATATTGGTCTATTTCTTTGTGTTTGGCATTCGTGTGAATCAAGGAAGTCGAGTGATTGTCCAAAAATGGACGAAACAGAGTTTCGTGTGGTGATTAAACATCACTTTTGTGAATGGAAAAAACGCCTCAGGAGACTAAAGACACAGTTGATAAACATTATAGTGACTCTGCACCTTCGGAGTGGCCATATGGGCACAAGTGATGCTGAACTTTCTGGACGCCCTGTTGAGGTTACGACTCCAGAAATCATTGATAAAATCCATGGATAACAGAAGAGCTAAGGTGCGTGAGATTGCTAGTGCTGTAGGCATCTCGAATGAACGGGTACATAATATTTTCCATAAACATTTGGACATGAGAAAGCTATCCAGAAGATGGGTTCCGCAATTGCTCGCACTTGACCAAAAACGGAATCGTGTGAAGTGTTGCCAGGATGGTTTGTAGCTGTTCAGGAAGAAACCCCAGGACTTTAAGCGTCGTTTCGTCACTGTGGATGAAACATGGATACATTATTAAACTCCTGAGACCAAACAACAATCTAAACAATGGGTTACACCAAAATAGGCTAAGACCATTCCTTCAGCTGGAAAGGTTATGGCGATTGTCTTTTGGGATTCGCAAGGGATAATCCTCATGGACTATCTGGAAAAGGGTAAAACTATTACAGGTGTATATAATTCATCGTTATTGGACAGTTTAAAAACTGAGCTGCAAGAAAAACGCTGGCGATTGGACCGCAGAAAAGTTTTTTACCATCACAACAACGCACCAGCACTTACCTCAACAGTTATGGTCGCAAAATTATTGGAAATAGAATTTCAACTCGTTCACATTCCCCGTATTCTCCAGACGTGACTCCCACAGACTACTATTTGTTACCCAATTTGAAGAAATGGCTGGCCGGACAAAGATTTTATTCAAACGAGGAGGTGACTGTAGCAACTAATACCTATTTTGCAGATTTGGACAATTCCTATTATTCGGAAGGGATAAAAAAAGTAGAGCAGTGTTGAACAAAGTGCGTAAGTCTAAAAGGAAACTATGCCGAAAAATAAAAAAAAGGTTTACCCAAACACGTAAGTAATTGTTATTTTGCACGGGCTTTTCAAACCCCTCTCGTAGGTTGGGTTAGAATAAAACGTCAAAGAGGTTGGGTGGGTAAGACACATACCTGTGCTCCACTCGCCTAAAACCAAAGGCATACTACTGGCCATTAAAATTGCTACACCAAGAAGACATGCAGATGATAAACGGGTACTCATTGGACAAATATATTATACTAGAACTGACATGTGATTACATTTTCACGCAATTTGGGTGCATAGATCCTGAGAAATCAGTACCCAGAACAACAAGCTCTGGCCGTAATAACGGTCTTGATACGTCTGGGCATTGAGTCAAACAGAGCTTGGATGGCGTGTACAGGTACAGCTGCCCATGCAGCTTCAACACGATACCACAGTTCATCAAGAGTAGAGACTGGCGTATGGTGACGAGCCAGTTGCTCGGCCACCATTGACCAGGCGTTTACAATTGGTGAGAGATCTGGAGAATGTTCTGCAGCAGTCGAACATTTTCTGTATCCAGAAAGACCCGTACAGGATCTGCAACGTGCGGTCGTGCATCATCCTGCTGAAATGTAGGGTCTCTCAGGGATCGAATGAAGGGTAGAGCCACTGGTCGTAACATATCTGAAATGTAACGTCCACTGTTCAAAGTGCCGTCAATGCGAACAAGAGGTGACCGAGACGTGTAACCAATGGCACCCCATACAGCCACGCCGGGTGATACGCCAGTATGGCGATGACGAATACACACTTCCAATGTGCGTTCGCCTTGATGTCGCCAAACACGGATGCGCCCATCATGATGCTGTAAACAGAACATGGATTCATCCGAAAAAATGACGTTTTGCCATTCGTGCACCCAGGTTCGTCGTTGGGTACACCATCGCAGGCGCTCCTGTCTGTGATGCAGCGTCAAGGGTAACCGCAGCCATGGTCTCCGACCTGATAGTCCATGCTGCTGCAAACATTGTCGAACTGTTCGTGCAGATGGTTGTTGTCTTGCAAACGTCCCCATCTGTTGACTCAGGGATCGAGACGTGGCTGCACGATCCGTTACAGCTATGCGGATAAGATGCTTGTAATCTCGACTGCTAGTGACACGAGGCCGTTGGGATCCAGCACGGCGTTCCGTATTACCCTCCTGAACCCACCGATTCCATATTCTGCTAACAGTCATTGGATCTCGACCAACGCGAGCAGCAATATCGCGATACGGTAAACCGCAATCGCGATAGGCTACAATCTGACCTTTATCAGAGTCGGAAACGTGTTGGAAAGCATTCCTCCTCCTTAGACGAGGCATCACAACAACGTTTCAACTGCTGTTTGTGTATGAGAAATCGGTTGGAAACTTTCCTCGTGTCAGCACGTTGCAGGTGTCGCCACCGGCGCCAACCTTGTGTGAATGCTCTGAAAAGCTAATCATTTGCATATCACAGCATCTTCTTCCTGTCGGTTGAATTTAGCGTCTGTAGCACGTCATTTTCGCGATGTAGCAATTTTAATGGCCAGTAGTGTATATTAAAGGTTGACTATTTTGAAAATGATTCGGGATAGGGCATATGAAGTGTTTTCTTCAAATGAGCGCTCTACACATGTCCGTGAATACTGACCACCTCTCCAGGAATACTGCGTATTTGTGGGCGGGTAAGGTATGCCGCCGTATTTTCCTTACTTTTTTTTAATTCTCAAGATTCATGTGGGTCTCTGATTCAAAGCTTCTGTCATAGGACGAGTGACTACCTATATAGTTGACAGAATGACATCGGCGCCACTTGCCGCCCTGCACAAAGAGACTGGAGAAGACACGCGGGGGTAAGAGAACAATCGGCGACGACAGAGAGAGACGACCCTCCAGGGGCGGCTGGCGTCGTCCGCCTTTGACGGGCTTGCCATCTGTGCACCGTGCCCCGGGCGCGCCTTGGGCAGTGCGTGCAAAAGGCGCCGACAGCGCCACGTCTCGGGTAATGAAGCGCTCTCACAATGCTGGCGGGGCGGGGCGCAGCGACGGGGGTGGTGTGCCCTACCGGCGGGCCCGGAATAAACGCGGCGCCGCGGCGAGACAATGCCGCGTAATTTATTACCCGTCGGAGGCTTTTTTACGCTCACAATGAGACTCCTGAGTAGTTTGCTCACGCCCTCAAATCAGTGCGCTTCGCGGGGCCCCATTAAGCTGCGCTCTATTATATCCGATTCGACCGACGCCGCCGGTGCTGAATGATACACTGATGCTACGACAACACCGGCGTAAACAAATTAAGCGCAGCCGGCGGTCGGTGCTGCGGTGAGGACCCCGACACGGCCGGAACTGTTCGACACGCGTGCTTGCGCTTTGATTGCTTACATGCCGCATCTCCACAGAGTCCGTGTTTGCCGAACAGCGTCGCATCGAGAAAGGATGACACGATTCTCTCGTTAACCGGCTTCGATTCTATCTCTAAACAAACCATTAAGATGCTTCGTTGTCGGTACAATGGACAATTCGTGTTGTACACTTCTAGAGGCTGTAGAGGGGAGGAGTAGATCGAGTTTTACATGAGTACCCATTTCCGGAAATGGCTCGTTACCATGTTACAAGCAAAACAAGATTTCTCTGCTATTTACAACAGCTGTTCGATATGACGACCACCAAGTTCGGTGCAAACGGTGTATCTATGCAGTAAGTTCGCATGAACTCTGTACAACATGCGTGGTGTATGGTTAATCGCTTCTGCCGCAGTCCCCATCCCTGCAACCAGATCTTCCTCCTACTGGACAGGGCTCTCGCAAACAAGGCACTTCATGTGGCCCTACAAGAAAAAGTCCACAGGGGTTAAATCTGGGGATGTTGGTGGCTATGGAAGTGTTCCATCTCGACCGATCCACCTGTTCGCGTAGACTACATTCAGATGGTTTCGGACACGAACAGCTAAATGTACTGGCTCACAATCATGCTGCAACCGCAAAAAAATGAGTCAAATGGCTCTAAGCACTATGGGACTTAACATCTGAGGTCATCAGTCCCCCTAGACTTAGAACTACTTAAACCTAACTAACCTAAGGACATCACACACATCCATGCTGCAACCACACTTCGTGCCGAATGTCCAGTGGCACATCTTCTAAAGGCTCCGCCAGCACTTGTTGCAGAAATAACAAGTAGCTGGCACGCGTTAGGTTAGGAGGAAGGATTTATGCCCCAATCACACGACCATCGCAGATACCTGCCCAGACATTGATGCCAAAGTGTGCTGAAATCTTCGAGGCTTTGGGGTTTTGCTCATTCCAAAGGTGGCTATTTCGAGTGTTCAAAACACCTTCCCTGTTGAAATTCGCTTCGTCGGTGAACAAAATTTAAACTAAGGAAAATCAAGACAACTGTGCGTAAACCAAGTACAGAAATTAACAAGTGGCACTAAATCCACCGGAAGCATGGCGCGTACTTTTTGAAGCTGGTATAGACAAACGAGTGAGAGGCATATAAGTAACATGCAATGGCTCGAGCACTCTCGTCAATGGGTTCTCTTCAACTTGGTGAGGCACTTCCTGTTCCAGTACGACAGTGAGCTGCCTTCTTGGGACACCACAGTGTGCTCTATGTCTTGTGAATTTCCCACTTATATATATATATATATATATATATATATATATATATATATATATATATAGTTAAGGCTCACCGGCCATGTGACCATCTTCTTCTGCGCAGTCCGCAGCTAGTGATAGTGCGGTAGCGTTCTCGCTTCCCACGCCCGGGTTCCCGGGTTCGATTCCCGGCGGGGTCAGGGATTTTCTCTGCCTCGTGATGACTGGGTGTTGTGTGCTGTCCTTAGGTTAGTTAGGTTTAAGTAGTTCTAAGTTCTAGGGGACTGATGACCATAGATGTTAAGTCCCATAGTGCTCAGAGCCATTTCTTCTGCGCAGATGCACAAACAGTGCCCGAACTCTTACGGGAATCGGCAGTAAAGCCGCAAGTAATGAGTATAATGGGCAGGGGCACTATGCATATAGTGCAGGACAATAATTTGGGAATGTGGGTCTCACGGGAGGTGTTCCAGAGATAAGTCCCTGCAGTCGCACTATCCTCTGTGTCCTCGGTGGCTCAGTTGCATAGAGCGTCTACCATGTAAACAGGAGATCCTGGGTACAAGTCCTGGTCGGGGTACACATTTTCAGCTGTCCCCGTTGACTTACATCAAAGCCTGTATCCTGTATGCAGCTAGGGGTATTCATTTCATTGTAATTTCCCACTTTCCTGCAGCTGTTGTTCTACTGTGGCAAACATGGGATGAGATGGAGTCACATGATTTGGAAAGTATAGGTGGTACAGACGTTGAGCTTCTCTTCCATTACGACGAGTTTCGCAGTAAATTAACAGAATATCGGTGTCCTCTGCGAAAGTGCACTCAGGCATCCTGTTACTACAAGATTATAAGGAAGCAGGAAACAAGGCAGATGGAAGTAGAGGACGTCACGTGACATTGCGTCATCTTACCATTTATGAATGCGTGCAGCCTATAATAACAGGCGAATTGCGTAAGAAACATCTAGCGCGGGGTTGATTAGACCTCTCTTGTTTTGCTTGTAACGTGGAAACGAACCGTTTACGGACCTGGGTACCTAAGAAAAACTTGATCTACTGAGTCCCCTCGACAACCTCTGTAAGTGTATAACGTGAATTGTGAAACACCCGTTCGGTAATGGGATAACTGGTGGAAATTGAATAGTTTGGCACAATATCATCAGCGCCAACTAAAATAAAGCGTGCGGGTGATAAGTTGCAACCATTAATCTCTGTTTGGTGTGTTATAAATTCTCAGTTGGTCATTTGGTATGGAAGGCCAGATGGTTCAGTGGAATGCGCACCGCACAAGCTTCTTGCGAGGCAGAGATGTGAGCCTGATCAGGCTTAATTCACGCGGAGGATTAACGACCATTGGTACTCGGGACAGCCTAAACGTGATTTTTAGATTGTTTTCGACTCCCAGTTAAGAAAATTCTACTCTGATCCCATATTTCCCAGTCAGAGAATACTAGCGAGCTCAAACAGTAACATTAGAGGTGTAATACAATTCCTCAAAGTGGTATTATCGATTTGGAAATTGTCACGAGTTATTGTGTTTGGACAAACGACCAAACACTTGCTAGCTTCTTGTTACATCTCAGGAAGGGAAACTATGTCAGGCCGGCCCATGTCGCCGAGCGGTTCTAGGCGCTTCAGTCTAGAACCACGCTGCTGCTACCGTTGCAGGTTCGAATCCTGCCTCGGGCATGGATGTGTGTGATGTCCTTAGGTTAGTTAGGTAAGTAGTTCTAAGTTCTAGGGGACTGATGATCTCAGAAGTTAAGCCCCATAGTGCTTAGAACCATTTGAACCGTTTTTGAAACTATGTCAGTGCAAAGATGGCCTGCCCCGTTGTCGACATGCGCCTCATTGAACCATCTATATGTGTAGTCCTTGTGAGTAGTGAAGCTGTTAAATCTGTGAAAATGCATCTACAGTTGCCATAATTTCTGTCTGAGAAACGAGGACGTTTCACTTAAACTGACTAAAAATTGTCGTAATTCAGAAGGCAGAAAGCGGAACAAATCGCGAAATTTCTCTTAAGCTTAAAAACAGATGAAAGTTGCATGAAAATATCCCCTTTAGTTGGGAGACTATGAACTGCTGTTATCCGCTCACGGTAAAAGAGAAGTGGGCCACATATGCGGGCCGTCAGCCCAGGCACCTCAAACAGCGGATGCTCTCTAGTAAGTAAATCGCACTATGTTCGAGGGGAAGAGAAGTAACCACTCTTGCGACTGTAGCCGTATGAAAAAAGAGAGAGAGAGACACATAAGTAGAGAGTTGCGCAGATAGATAATTACTGTCACAAGACTGTACAGGATGTAGGTGAAAGAAAATTAATGCAAAGGTACATTTGCACGTTTACTGTTATGTTGGTAAACTGCACTCGGCAGAAATTTAAAGTTTTCTGGTGAATTAGTAAGTCTCAGTAAGTTTGGAGCTAGCTTAGTTGCACAGTCTACTGAGTTCAAAGACATGTGATGTTTGACGGTATGATAGCTCATTGCCGCTGCAGTTACTAAGTTTTCCTGTTTGAAAGAGTCTGAAACAAAATACCTGTCTGTTTTTTAAGTGATTGCAGAGTACACATTTCAATTATGCTTTACTTTAGCTAAATAATTCTTAATCTCTGTTCTTCCGCCATGTGCAATGGCAACATAACACAAATTACAAATTCTAGTTCATAGTCACTTCTCCCTCATGCCGCCGCGCAGAGTGGCCGCACGATTTGACACGCCATGTCACGGATTGCGCAGCCCCTCCCGCCAGAGGTTCGAGTCCTCCCTCGGGAACGGGGATGTGTGTTGTTCTTAGTGTTAGTTAGTTTAAGAAGTGTGTAAGTCTAGGGGCCGATGATCTCAACAGTTTGGTCGCTTTGGAATTCACACACACACACACACATACACACACACACACACACACACACACACACACACACACACACACACACACACATATTCTCTCTCGTTTTATGGAGAACCATTCTTCTGAATATTTTCCTTAGAATGAACACTTCCTTTTTGGCGTTCTGAGTTCACTTAAAACAGTCAAACACCTCAATAACAAATGAACCGCTATGCGACTCACAGAGAAACAGAACCACTTTGCTGCAGAGTTTAAGATGTACTGAGATAATGGACAACTCAGCAACGTTATTGCGTAATAGTACTCCTTAAGGACTTAGTCAGCTGCAATAATAACAACTTTTATACTTTAGCTTTACATCAGGAGTTGAAACGTAGATCCACGGAAGAATTTGGAGAAAAAGTAAGTAGTATGAGATTATTTCTCTGAAATCCGAAATCCGTGAAGACTGCCGTCCCGAAAGTAGTTTTCGGGAAACCGGGACATCTGGCAACCCTAAATGCATCGAACGATGAAGGACCAGTACAGTTGTTCGTGTATGTCGCTGCAACAACTGAACGAGCCGTGCAGAAAGCTTAAAAGAGGCGTAGCTTCCGTGGAAGGGGCTCCGTGCCCGGACCAGGCACATCGTGTAGCGACGAGCGAAAACGTTGCGACAGTGTAAGTTATTCTGAAGGAATACAGGCATATCACTCCAAACGACACAGCCATATTTTGGATATTAGTGTTAGTTCAGCACACAATACTGTTCATGATGTGCTGCGATTCAATGTATTTTCCACGAGATGGGCTCCGTGCCGATTGCCTGCTGAAAAGAGAAGTAATCGCCTAGATATTTGTGAGGGGCTTTTGTGTCGTTTCCATGTCGAAGTTAATGGATTTCAGCACAGAACTACTATCGCAGATGAAACAACCTAAAGGGAAAGATTTAAAAGCCATTCAGCCGTAGCAATAATACAAGCTACGCAAGTGTACGGACTTTCGTGGTCACTGTCACTGAAGGCGAAATATCCCACATTTTTAGCCACGTCGCGTTTCCTCTACACGATCGACGTTTCGATCCCTCTCCTGAAGTCTTCTCCAGGATAATGTGGTGTTTGTGGTAAGCTTATTGTGAACACCACAAGATCCTATAGAGGATTCCAGCACACCTGTCGAGACGTCGATCTTTAGAAGATTTTATCCCAATACAAGGTACAATAGAATGTCTCGAACACCTGCCTTACTCGCCACAAATGTCATCGAGTGAGTTCCACGCGTTTGGAGGCACAAAGAAGCGAGGTAACGAGTGGCCGCATTCACAAGCAAAATAATCCGTATCACTAGGTGTTCACGACCGATATTTTCATTTGATTCTGCCGGAGGGGTGGGGCGAGGTATTGGTCAGGTGAGGCAGTATACGGTCTCAATCCTTTGATATCATCCGCCACGAATTCCTCTCCTGTGCCAAACTTTTCATCTCAGAGTAGCAGTAGCAACTTTTGTCCTCAATAATTTGCTGGATGTATTAGATATATTCCAATCTGTTTCTTTCTCTACAATCCCCCGCGCCCCCGCACCACCCTCTAGCACCGTTAAGGGGCTCCGGAACGCCCTATACTTGCAATGTTAAAATAACACTTATAAATTACATCTTTCCTCACAAAGTATTTGGGGTAGGAAGTTGACCTTTTTACAGATTATTTATTGGAATATGGGCTACAACTTAACACAGGGATTTTACAAAATTTTAGTTCAGTTATTAAAGATGATTTTTTTTCGATTGTAATGAAAATTCACAACATTTTTTTGCAATTTTTTATTTATAAATTCAAAAATATACAGCTTTTTGGAAAAAGGCTGTGTTAAATTATGCAGAAGGTACTGTGTAACATTTACTGAAAGTTTGAAACAAATATGTTTGGAAGATCCTTAGAAAACATGTAATTACTATGAGAAAATAAAAGTTTTGGGAATCGAGCGACAAAGATTGGATTAACTTTTTAGTGCATTCCAGGTCCATAGGATGGATTATCTTCATCCTCTGCAAACTCCTCCTCCAGCTTCCTCTTGTTCCTCCTCCTGTTTACTCTTGCTTGTATTTCTAGACTCTTTACAGCCCTGTCTTCAGCCCGAAGGCGTTCCTTGTCTAAAGCAGGCATCGCTCGTTGTTGTGTTCGTAGATTTTGCTATCATTTTCTTCAGTTGCAGTTACTGCAACACTGTTCCAAAAGGTGGTCATGTATGAACACTTATCACATTTCAGTTGTATTTCACTAGCAAGTCCTACGTGCTTTATTATTGAGAGTTCCAGACCAACTTCACTACAATGAATACATCTTACACAGTTTGAAAAAATTCCTTTGAGAACCGACATATCAAATATTTCATTCACATCCGATTCGCCCATAAAACATTCATAGTTTTCACTCATTGAACCAAGCTTCTTCTGTGAAGTATTTTCTTTCCCACTTTGACTGCTATGGGCAGGTGTACTTGAGAGGTTAGGTTCACTCACTTGGTTATCGTCTTTATTGTTTACAGTAATAACACATACTTTTGGCTTTCCAACATTTCTCCTTTTCTTAAAAGCCTTCAGAGGATTTCTAATAACTTTACTTTTACTCATTATTATACTTCAAGAAAACAGAGACTCAAGAAACAGAATTAATTACGAATATTTTCGAGATAACGACGAGTAAATAAACATGAAACAATCGACAATCACACCAGCGATATATATTGAACCATCACAGGTTAGCCACAACACATACTTTATCTCACATCACTAAAATGTACCTGATGAACACGGACGTTAATAATAACAGCAGTTTAACAGCGCCACAGTGGGTCACGCCCATGTAGAACACATTTCAAAAAAAATTTAAAAATAGTTGTAGTCTTCGGAATTGAATAAATTATATATCTATTAAAAGGTAATAGTCTGCAGATTCAGATAACGCAAAAAAGTAAAAATTGAACTTTTCATGATTTTGAGCCTTTCCGGAGCCCCTTAAGTTATTCCATCATTTCTTAACAGATGCCCTATCATTCTGTCTCTTCTTTTTGTCGGTATTTCCCATATATTTCTTTCCTGGCTGATTCTGCGGAGAACCTCCTCATTCCTTACCTTATCAGTCCACCTAACATTATTCTGTAGCTCCACTCCTCAGATGCTTCGATCCTCTTTTGTTTCAGTTTTCCCACAGTCCATGTTTCACTACCATTAAACCCTCTGTCTGATACTAGTAGACTTCTCTTGGTCAGGAATCCCTTTTTGCCAGTTTTAGTCTGATAAAGACATACGAGGAATAACAGACGTGGAAGGAAATTTCAGTACTAGTCAGAACTAAGGTGGTTCTGAAGGAATCAGTTATGCAGAGAAATTATAGAGCAAAGATCATTTGTGTTACTTGACGTTCTTGGACATTGGGGGTAGATATGAAACTACTAGCCCAACTAGGAAGACAAGCAAGACAACAGAAAGGCAAATGAAAGTCGGACTTTTTAAAGCATCATATTATACAAGGAGAGCTATGCAACAGATATACACTAAAGAGCCAAAGAAAATTGTAGACCTGCCTAATATAGTGTAGCGCCCCCGCGAACACGCAGAAGTGTCGCATCACGACGTGGCATGGACGCGACTAACATCCAAGGGCGCCGACTTATAAAAAGTATTAGGGGGGGGGGGGGGGGGCGGGATCGGCCATACTGGGGGTCCTGTCCCGGGAAATTTTCTAAATTTTACATGAAAAATAGTGAGTTGTAAAGTTTTCTTAAGTGTTTTAGAGATATATGATCAATATTATAACGTCGAAAACTGGGCTCTCGATGACTCGACACTGTGGGAAACTCGTCAAGCCTGACACATTTGATAAAAAGAAACAAAGGATAAACACGCACGATATTTTCGTAAAAAGCTAATTTAATTTACAGTAATAAAAATGCTTATGGACTATTACAGACTAGTGAGTATATAGCTCTGAAAAGACCAAAATTATATTTAAATAAATCCTAAACTATCACTAAAAGCATAAAACGTAAAATATTGCCGTCGCATGGTAATGGCGCTTTGATTCATAAGTGAAATAGCTAATTTAAGCTTTCCTTGAATAAGGCTCAGGGCTCAGTAAATAAAAACACTATATCACAACAAATACTTTAATACAGTTAACAAAGTTAATACAGTGTGCCTAATACTTTCAGTCAAAAAGTATGTAAACAGCGGGTTTTAATTGGGTCTTACACCCTAAAAATGTTTAAGTATTTGAAAAATAACTAATACAGTACTTTAGTAATATAGGAATAGAGTACTAAGCTAGTATTAATATTTGTAACTGAAAATTTAACATTATGTATGTATTTAATTCTCTATTTTATAAAGATTTTTAGTATTGCTCTAAATGCCATTATTAGGACTAGACTGTCCTTAGAAACGTGCAAATGTCGACCGTCTGACTGGATTACTGAATATGAAGTCGTTGATGACTGGTCGGAAATCCATTCCATCCAAAACATCTCGGTGGGCATGAAGAACAGCCAAATTGTTCAATCGCTTCTGTCCCATTGCTGATCGGAGATATGACTTCAGACGTCTAAGGGTCGTTCTGCTGTTGTTGTCGTGATTGGAACTGCTTGGAGAAGCTTAATACACTTCACTACTTCACATAACATTTCTCCAACTGTAGGCTCTTGTGTAATGCACTTTCTTACGTCACGCATGTTTTTTAATACCAGTTATTAGCGATATCGGCTAACATATTCAAGTGTAAGCGCAGTCTCTCAATGTCTAGGTCATTTGTGGAAAACTAAATTCATTTTTCCAAATTTGTTTCACCTCTGTTTACTAAAAGCAAGCACTCTTGTTCAACTGTAATGACCTGTGTGAGTCCAGTTGAAACAAACAACTCAGTAATGCAAGATTGCACCGTTTTACGAACTTCAATGTAAATAGCTTTGTAGTATTCCTTTGGGGTTTTGAAAGTGTGCGGTGAGCCGGCTTCGTTGTTTTCATACTACTTTGGTATACTTTGATTCCGAGGACGCGAAGGATCATCAATTTGTAAAGGTTTTTATTTTAAATACGATTCCCAAAAGTGTTCAAAACCATCACACTTCCATTCAATATACTAATCAAGTCGTCCTATAATTTTTCCAGATCAGCAACACTTAGATGAGGGCACTGAATTTTTTCATTGACGTCCTCTACGGGGTTCATTGCATGGCAATAAAGACGTAAAAAGAAATAAGTCTTGCATTGTAACATTGACTCAAGGTAGCCTGCGCATTTGTAACCTCCTCTGTTTTGTCATCTGCAGAAAATGTTTCAAAAAACTCTAGAAGTTCTTCAAAGTGTTTCAGTATTCTCAAAATACTAGAAGCCCGCATAGACCATCAGGCCGGGCAAAGGGGTCGTAGACCAGCTCGGTCGTTGGCGCTCTCACAGAATATAGTTCTGAAAAGTCCCATCCTTTTGTTAGATTTCTTTACGGTGTTTATTAAGCCCTTGGCTAAAGCCACAATATCCCTCATAGATTAAGATGTAAGACTGTCTACAACTGCGAATTCTAAACTTATACCTCGAACGCCCTAACCGATCTTAGGTATGTCATTCTTACGAAGTTCTAACAATTGAAAAAAATTGGAGTTTACGTCTTCGTGCCCTCTATTTGCTAGTCTTTGTCGGCACAAAAATTGCATGGTAGTAAAAATTGTCTCAAGAGCTAAACGGCCTTTCTTCATCTCGCTGTCTAACTGTTCATTCAATTGGGAGGCCACACTTCGTTTAGTGATAGAATTGAGTTTGGGGGAACACCTTCTTTATGCGTAAAGGTGTTTTCATGAAGATGGAATGTTTCCAAACCCTTTTTCCAGTTATTAAACCCTACAGAAGTAAAAGCATCTTCTTTTTTCGGAGAAAATTGTAATAGACTTTTAGCATCTGCCTCTTTGCAGGTTTTGCAAAAACTTTTTCGGTAGATGCTTCATATTCTAGCCATGTATATCTGATCAACCAAGATTTCTGAAATGATCCCTTACCGGATTGTCCATGTTTCGACTGTAAACGGTTCGCCTGAAGGCGACGAAGCAACTGACGACACAATGATTGTTGGAGGTTAACTTGAAATGTCATCAACTTCCAGGAACCCCTTTATATCATCAACTTCCAGGAACCCCTTTATGGTTACAAATTTATCCATTGCAAACTTAATTCACAATAACTAAGAGACTAAAGTAAACGAATGAAATATAGTAATGTAAAATAGTCCACTGGACACTAAAGTCGGAACAGTAAACACGTCTGCAACATGCACTGAATGAAACTATTCACACTGAATGACTGTGACAGCAGGGTGGGCTTTATATAGCAGCGGCGTCGTAATGTCACGAAGTGTCAAGGCGACGAGAGGCGAAGGGTTCCAGGCGCTTCTGCTCCAGTCCTTTTGATGTCGCCCTGGCCGCAGCGCTGGACCGCCGGCGCCAAACTTTACTCAGAGGTTCGCGCACCGGGACAAGTTCTAAGTCTTCCCGCACCACCGTAACATTATTATGATTCATACCATTCGTTTTCAGTTAACCTGCTCACTACCGTAATAATTATTTGTTTTAACTCATTACTGAATGTATTTTAACAGGCAACTATCGTCATACAAAAAAAAAAAAAAAAAAAAAAAAATCCAAGATAATATTGTGAGTTTACAAAGCATAATATAACTAATGATTTTCTTAAATTATTGGGGGGCTCCGCCCATCGCAAACGAATTTTTGAGGGGGCTCAGGCCCCCTAAGGCCTCATGGAGTCGGCGCCTGTATTAATGTCAGAAGTAATGCTGGAGGGAACTGACACCATGAATCATGCAGAGCTGTCCATAAAGCCGTAAGAGTACGAGGGGGTGGAGATCTCTTCTGAACAACATGTTGCAAGGCATCCGAGATATCCTCAATAATGTTCATATCTTGGGAGTGTTCCTGGAGCCACTCTGTAGCAATTTTGGACGTGTAGGGTGTCGCATTGTCCTGCTGGAATTTTCCAAGTCCGTCGGAATGCACAATTGATATGAATGGATGCAGGTGATCAGACAGGATCTGTGTCGCCGGTCAGTCATATCCAGACATATCAGGCACCCGATATCACTCCAGCTGCACTCGCCCCACACCATTACAGAGCCTCCACTGGCTTGAACAGTCCCCTGCTGACATGCAAGGTCAATGGTTTCATGAGGTTGTCTCCGTACCCGTACACACCCATCAACTCGATACAATTTGAAACGAAACTCGACGGACCAGGCAACATGTTTCCAGTCATAAACAGTCCATTATTAGTGTCGACAGGCACAGGAGAGGTATGAAGCTTTGTGTCGCGCAGTCATCCAGGGTACACGAGTGGGCCTTCGGCTCCGAAAGGCAATATCGATGATGTTTCATTGAATGGTTCGCACAGTCACACTTGTCGAGGGCCCAGCATTGGAGTCTGCAGCAATTTGCGAAAGGGTTGCACTTCTGTCATGATGAACGATTCTCTTCAGTCACCATTGGTCCCATTCTTCAGGATCTTTTTGTGGCCGCAGCGATATCAGAGATTTGATGTTTTACAGGATGCTTGATATTCACGACACGCTCGTGAAATGATCGTACAGGAAAATCCCCAGTTCATCGCTACCTCAGAGATGCTGTATCCTATCGCTTGTGTGCCGACTGTAGCACCACTCAATTAAATGTTGATAACCTACCATTGTAGCATCAGTAACCCATCTGCCAACTGTGCCAACACTTGTTGTCTTATATAGGCGTTGCCGTCCGCAGCGCCGTATTCTATCTGTTCACATATCTCTGTATTTGAATACGCCTAATTACACCAGTTTCATTGGCGCTTCAGTGTATTAGTGAGCAGATTCCACAATTTGTCAAGAGATGGTAAGCTACGTGATTTCCTCTGAGGAACAGAGAATGGTTCACCTGTCTTCTGGATGATCATATAGACACTATTCCCTCCCATGAAAGATATTTACTTTTAATTTCTTTGACTGTTCTACTATTAGCTTTTTTATTAATTTCGTATTTCTTTTTATTTCTTGCTTTCATTTTTTATTTCTTTGATTGTTCTACAGTTAATTATTTATTAAGTCCTACAGTGCTTCCATAATCTAATGGATGAAACTGAGACATGTGACGATTTGTTTGAGAACCCATATGTCAATGGATATAGCCCAGGACAGGACTTATCATATCTGGGAAACAGGGCTACAGAAATGTTACATCGATGTGACACACTAGGTTTCATTAAATAAAATCAAATACAATGTTTATATAATAATTTATTATGTATAATAACTACAATTATCACATTGACAGTTATGGCCATTTATTGTGGCCTCAGCTATGATTAACCCATTAGCAGCTTCGTCACTGTAAAAATTCAACATCATGAATTGGTATAAAATATGTTAATGAATTATGTCGCCACATGGTAAAAGAGACTACCTGCTAGGTTAGCCGAGGGCGTTAATACTCTGCTTCCTCGACTTGTATAGGTGCGCTGGCCATAGATCATATCTGACCGGTGGTGTAACAGTGAGGACAGTGTGCTGGCCAGCCTGGATGTGGTTTCTAGGCGGTTTACCACATCCTGCTAGGTGAATACAGGGCTGGTCGCCATGCCCTGCCTCAGTTTCACGACTCGCACACATTTGAAAACGTTCACACTGTTTCATGGCTTACACTAGACACTAATCCATTCCTGGGGGGTGTGGGGTGGTGACAGGAAGGGTATCTGGCCACCCTGTGACACTAACATTGACAAATCCCTAGTAACTAGGCCGACCCCGCGTTGAAATGGGACAAAAGCCCCAAGGAAATTATGATAATAGTAAAAGAGACTCTAGATTGAAGCTTTTTCACATAATGCTTGCTTCTACACTTAAAAACAAGAACTCAATTATGGTATCATATATACAGTTGCATAATCCTAGTTTATATCTATATCACAACAAACAATTACTTCACAAAGTAATTCTAGGTTTCATTTTTTAAACAAATCAAGAACAATGCTATACTTACAAAGCTGACGAATGTACTACTTAATTCAACATAGCAGATAAGAACATTCAGTTATGATATACACACTTCATATGAAAACCCACAAACAACGTACAACTCAGATTTTCTTTTCAAACTGCAACAGTACTAGAGCAAAGACAGCATCACCCCACTCTAAATTGTTGCTCCCCTCCCCTCTCATCCCCCCAGAAAACGGCGGGAAGTTCAAATTCCAGCAGGAAAATGCAACATGCCATGGATACCTCCACTAACCTCAGAAAATAGCGGGAAAATAGGTCACTTGGGCTACCTCCACTAACCCAAGTCATTTCTTTTCAAACTGCAACAGTACTAGAGCAAAGACAGCATCACCCCACTCTAAATTGTTGCTCCCCTCCCCTCTCATCCCCCCAGAAAACGGCGGGAAGTTCAAATTCCAGCAGGAAAATGCAACATGCCATGGATACCTCCACTAACCTCAGAAAATAGCGGGAAAATAGGTCACTTGGGCTACCTCCACTAACCCAAGTCATTCGACCACCGCCTCTTCCTAGGAATTGGCGGGAAAAGGACTCAGTCTGTGCTGGATAGGATGGACATAAGTCCTTATTTTGCAGGCAGTCTTTATTTAAACAATTTGAGGCTGTACCTCCATCCAGTGTGTTCACCATGTGGTCCAGAGTCCACCTGTACTGACACAGTACTGCCACACAGTACTGCCACAAGAGGGAACTGTCGTACCTCCCATGACATAATCCAGGATGGCGATCTGGGGTGGGGGAATGGCGGGAAAAAGACTTGGCCTGTTTAGGGCTGCTGGAGAGAGGAAGAAATGTACTTTATTTATTTTGGAACAATTTATTTAGAGACGGATGTCATATAGTTCATTTATTACACTGATACATAACACTCACTCTGACATGCTTGGGGTCACAATACACATTTTACAGACCTGCAAACTACTTGTAAATCACCGAAATAACGCGGTACATTGATGTGCAGACATGCCCACTAATTATAAACTGTTGAAGTAATGCATACAGTGTATTGAGGGACGGATTTCACATAGCTTATATATTGCACTGGCACAAAGCACTCACCCTCAAGTGCTTGAGGTCGCAGTAAATAGTGTACAGACCGGCAAACTACTCGTAAATCGCCGAAATAATGCAGCACACTGATGTACAGACAAGTAAACAACTCATAAATTACTGAAGTAATGCAGTATACAGCATACAGACATACAAGCAACTCATAAACTGTTAAAAAATAATGCACGTGTAATGCTATGAAACACGCCCACAACGCTTAAACAGCCGAAAATAATGCAGTGTACAAACACTCAATGCACATAAAAAACACTTTCGAACTATCATCAACCGCAACATATGAGTGGCTTCAATGCACTCATGTGTCAGTGCTGCCATGAGCCACTGCTGCTAGGTGGTGAAAGTCACATCTACAGTAAGAATTCTTTGAGTGTTATACTGACATCACAGAAATAAAATCCGTGTATGCACCACCTACTGTCCCCTGTCCACTTGACTGCATAGGACGCTACCACACATGCTCGCAGGAGTCAGGATGCACCAGCAGCCCCTGCAAAGTGATAACGTGGCAGTCAGCTTCCAACACATGAACAGGTGTCCGTTTGGGTTCTGCAAGCATGAGGTGGCGGCATCCCTTTCATAGATGACACTTGAGACATTCCTGTCGAAATACTTGTTCACTTAGACACTGTTGCTGGCATGATGACACATAGCTGTGGTGCAGGTCCAGTACAAAGACCGATATTTGCATAGCAGGTAAAAGGTTCTCAATGTTATACTGATATCATGTGTCTACGTAAATAACAGGCAAATCACCACTCTGGACATGCTATAAAAATTTATTCCAGAATAAAATGGACTCCTTTCTCCCTAGCAATGCTAATGGTGCAGCCCGTTTGTCACTGAATTTACCCATCAAACTGCTGCCGGTGTGGGAGCACCATTCGCCATTGTTTTCTGCTGACAAAACTTTCAGCAGCAAAACTATTTTTTACAGATCGCCATATTGCACTGTTAGTTAAACCCTGTAACAGTGGCATACAGATTGTCAAATATGGAAACACTCTTACTCAGTTACACTGCTCTGCCACTGAGGATGGAAGCTTGAATACTAGAGCATGAAACCGATCTCCAACCTGACAATATATCACCATGTACTGTGTCGATGTAATAAACATACAATTCGTATCCTGCGCCATACAAAATCACCCCTTTTGCATCATTCATATAGCTATCGACCACCAGATACAAGTAAATTTACTGCAAAACAGACACCACCAGATATACTCCTCGTGTAACTAGATATTTTCGCAAGGCACCCATTTATGACACGCAACCAGAGCGCCCTAGTTGGCCAAAGTCACTCTCCGAACTGTTGTACAAAGACGGGCTCAAACAAAACTGGTTCAAATGGCTCTGAGCACTATGGGACTTAACTGCAGTGGTCATCAGTCCCCTAGAACTTAGAACTACTTAAACCTAACTAACCTAAGCACATCACACACATCCATGCTCGAGGCAGGATTCGAACCTGCGACTGTAGCGGTCGTGCGGTTCCAGACTGTAGCTCCTAGAACTGCTCGGCCACTCCAGCCGGCAGAGACGGGCTCATTTCTACACCAATCTCCATACTCTGGTGATTACAAGAAGTCATGTATTTTCACATGGTTTGCCAGAATATTATACCATTCACACGATACTTCTCAATATCATGCACAAAGCAATATCGTTTGCATAGCAGTATCATCGTGCGTTATAATTCCGAAGGTATAGACAGGAAATTATTTCTCTAGAAACCCGAAACGTTAGCTAGTTGTTGTGTGCTGTGAACTACTGAGTAACTAGAAACTTATCCCATCTGCGAAGACCTTTAGGTGAAAACTCTCAAAAAATAGAGAAAATTTATATTTCCACTCGCGAATACCAATGTTGGTGATGTAACAGATACCAAATCATCCCTAAGGTGTTTCCCATGTCTAGAGAACCACCAAATATGTCTTCCACCCGTCTTTCACCTGCTAGTTGTGCAAACCACAGTCACTGTTTTCTCACCTAAATAAAGGCGCGAAACATGCAACCGCACATCCATGTCGAATCTTCTCAAATTTCCGTGTGAAAGATGTCTGACACATACTAAGTATTAGTTCGCTATTCGGCCGTCTAGAGGACGACACGGTTAACTCAGCTACATTCCTACATTCCAACAAGTCTCTCCATTCGCATTACTCCTACCATTTACCGGAAACGTGAATTATTCCCTCCACAGGCTACTGGCGCTGCACGTCACGCACCCCCCGTCAGAGAATCATTGTAGGAAACTGGTCACATATATATTTTAACTCCGAACTTGCAATTAAATATTACCATCACTGTGTCAGTGCGACGACATTTGACAATTAGTGAAGTATCAGCAATACACCCTGCTGAGGGCTGTGGCTCTGGCAATAAATATATTTGTACCATCTTACGAGCAGAACCACTGCATCTTAGAAAGAGAGACATTATCATCTTACAAACCGCCAGATGTTAAGCAACACGACCATAGTACTGTCACAACCAGTCTTGGTTCTACAGGTGCAAACAAGTATCCATGTTAAAACTACACCTGATTTGTAATTAGAGGTATGGCATTACCTACAAATGATGTGGTTTTTTCAGACAAATACCATGAGACCAAATATAGACGGTGATTGTTGGAGTGTATATTAGGCCAACAGTTTGGTTACACATCGCTTACGGTGCAACCTCATAATAAAATTATCGAATTCAGAAAGTGATTCGGCAAAGGAACATTGTATGAAATGAGTATTTGCAGCTCCCTCATGCTGCAGCTAGATATTTCTCCAGTATTTATAATGCTTTCTGTCACGTTGCCATGTCAGAGGTTCTGCAATATATCCGCTGGGTTATAGGTGAAGGCTGATTGACAATTATCACAAACAGAAGATGGTGTGCTGATTGAAGTCATAAGAAATGTACATGGGCTTTTCAGGTCTCTAGTGTTACGCTATCCACTAGAAATGCTGCCTGGGATTTGGAATCAAGTCTTTCCATTCAACCACATACCTGCCTTGGTTCCTACGGAGAAGTCCTTGAATGATTACAGACACAAGTGAATCATATTTCTGGCACTCTCATATCTCGAAACGAATCACCTTTCTCGAACCTATGTGCTACAGTAAAATTTTAGATAGTCCCTACACATCTTGCAACTTCTGCCATGTCTACAGCTTTGTGCATGTGATTGTTCCAGTTCAAGTTGGAACTGAGCAGAAGTCGGAGAGAGCCATATCCACCACCTTCTGCAACCAGTGTAGAAACAGTCACCTGAGTTAGTGCGACAGATCTGTGTTTTGACCATTTGATGGAAATGGGAACAAGTTATTGTAGCTCTGCCAACAGTGTAAGGTCAGCGCCAAACGAGGCCTACTCCTTTAGCACTAGATAGTATAAAAGACAGTATGGGAACTGGGAGAAGGACGAGGATTTTGCTACAGCATTGTGGTGCTTACCCTAACTACATACAGATACTACAGTTCAAAGCAGATCCGTGTCCCTCAGTGCCCATTCACGTCTATCAGCCCAACATGCTATCTTGATTATTCTGAAACATCCAACAGAGAAAAATTACTAACAGTAAAAGCTCCACTAACTTCATCTAGTAAAGAACTCGATAAAATTTTACTGCATCTCTCTTCTCCCGTATATAGAAAACAAATACCGTCTGTGTGCCAGCATCGAGCACATGTGACGATCCTATTATATATACAGGTATTGATCCACTGCACAGACCAGTTTAAAGTTTCATCACATGTACTGTAGGAGGATCACCATACCCCACAAACTATACTATAAGTCGAAGAGACCCTCCCTGTAACTCTATATCGTATTTTGAATCATTGTTTTATTTTGTCTACTGTAACATGCTTTGTACACTGCCATATGGTTCAAATGGCTCTGAGCACTATGGGACTCAACTGCTGAGGTCATTAGTCCCCTAGAACTTAGAACTAGTTAAACCTAACTAACCTAAGGACATCACAAACATCCATGCCCGAGGCAGGATTCGAACCTGCGACCGTAGCGGTCCTGCGGTTCCAGACTGCAGCGCCTTTAACCGCACGGCCACTTCGGCCGGCCACTGCCATATAATTTGTTTTTTCTGCCACGAGTTCGAGGTCTGTGTCTGGTTCTAAACTAACATTAACACGTTGTGATTCATTGCTTCTCACAGAAGACTAGACGTCACATGGTATAAGACATGTTGTTACTGCTGCTACCATAACACGCCACATGCACTGGATGATTTTAAATGAGAGACAGTTACAACTTAAGGAAACTGGTAGAGTTTGGCAGCATTGTGGAGAGTTTCCAAACTGCAGACCGAAGGTGATTGAAGACCTCTACATTTAAACTCATCTGTCACAGTGACGGAAAGCTGATGGCTCTGCATTCCATTTCCACTGATTCCTCATACTGCAGTCATGTACGCAGTCGTTGTCTCTGTGCTAGGAATCCCCAGAAGGTGTTGCCCCTCCACCAAAACTCTGTCTCCAGCTCAAACAAGCGATGTCAGTCAATCATTATATGGTAAACAACAGCGTACCCGTGGATGGATGTGATGGGAAAGACACAGTTAGTGTGCTGTAATAATAAGCATGACAGTTGATAGTGCAAACAATTTTAGCAATTTTACAGAAATTGCAATGACGGCCAATGATGTGACAGCATGTTTCCCCAATTTCAGTATCATAGCTAAACCGCCGCTTCTCTACTTTGCGAGTATCATTGCAAATGCACATAGATGACTGTGCAGTACGTCTATTCATTGTTAATTCTCGAACACATACATCATCAAAGTATACCAGATAGCACTCTACATATTTCTAACACTTCTAGCATAATGCATAATTTACGATCTCTCTCTATGCGGATGGGAGTCACAGAGCATTCTCGCAGTCATAGGATAAAATTACAGACTGAAAAACCCTTTCGCACTGTCTTTGACCAGCCCACCCTGCAGCACCGTTATCGATTTAATCTGCAGTCGACCAGAAGTAGACCGCTGCATTCCATGTCCCGTGAATGAATGGACCTCGCCAAGCTCTCGCCCATCCAAGTGCAAAGGATTTTTCCAGATGCGCCCATGTCGAGGAGGTTAGCATTCATTATGGATTTGAAGGTGTTGTGATATAATAGCAGAGGGTTAGGAGAACAAGAAACCGGTGATTTTTATGCACGATGGAGCTCCAGATGGATGGAGTTTGAAGCGTTTTACGTAAATCAAGTATGATATCAATTTAAAGTATTGTTCTAATGTATGGGATCAGTTCCGTGATCGTAATATTTAATTGGAAGTACAGTGATAAAACATATATGTGACCGGCTTCTTAGAACGATTCTCTGACTGAGGGTGCATGCCGCGCATTGCTGGTGGCCTGTGGAGGAAATGATTCACGTTTCTGGCTAATGGTAGAAGCTGTGTGAATGGAGAGACCTGTTGGGATGCTGGAATGTAGCTGACTTAACCGTGTCGTCCTCTATACGGCCGAATAGCGAACTAATACTTAGTATATGTTGGACAGCTTTCGTGGTCACGTGGAAATTTCGGAAGATTCAGCATGGATGTGTGATTGCACAGTTCGCACCCTCATTTAGTTGAGAGAACATCAACTGTGGTTTGCGCATCTAGCAGGTGAAAGACTGGTGGAAGACATGTTTGCTGGTTCTCTAGACATGGGAAAAACCTTTGACTTTGTAAATTATAGGGATGATTTGGAATCTGTTACATCACCGACATTGGTATTCGCGAGAGTAAATATCGGTTTCCCCTATTTTTTGCTAGTTTTCACGTAAAGGTCTTCGCAGATGGGATAAGTTTCTAGTTACTCAGTAGTTAGTTTAAGTTAAATTAAGGAACCGATGAACTCAGCAGTTTGGTCCCGTAAGACCTTACCACAAATTTCCAATTTTTTTCAAAACTCCAAGAAAATATCAAATATATGTAAACGAACAGTTACAGCGCATACAGACATCTGTTCATTTTTTACTTTTTTTGTTGAACTTACGCTAAGGACAACACACGCAGCCATGCCCGAGGGAGTACTCGAACCTCTGACGGGGGGAGCCGCGTGGACCGTGACAAGGCGCCTAAGACACTTCGGCTACCCCGCGAGACAGCTAGAATCTGTGAGGAACTACTGGTTACTATCTCACAACTGCTCAGGGCTCTAGGTCTTCCACCACCTGCAGCCTTGGTTTGAATAAACTTTTCATGACAGAAACCTGTTTCCAACATCAAATGTGAAAGAAATTTGTGATTTAGACTGCTACTTATTACTATTGTATTAAGTACCATCGCTGAGTTCCTTCATGGTGAGAGTGTTACTATTTTTTCAACTGGTCACAACTAAGATTACAGGATGAAACATTATTTTCCCGGTAAGTGGAAGTTGATAGTAAGGAATGCACAGATGTTGTCATCCACAATGGAGCAGTGATTAGTACTCCGGAGTGTAGCCAAGATTAACCGGAGAACCGGAGTTAAAGGGAGAATAAGTCCGAATATCCGTATCGTAACAGAATTCTCTGTAAGGGTCGATAGGCTGTACGGCAAATCTATTTCTAGGTGAAATAGAAGTATAAATAAGTCATCTCCGGCGTGCGAACCGTGCTAATGCCAATATTGAACCATTTTATGTCGAAGCAACATGGTTGCACTGGCTACAGTCTTTTTTTTAATTTGCCGGCTTTTGGAACGTGACCATACAGCCATCTCAACACTGGAAATGTTATGTTACACAGTGTAGTTTGTGTTGACAGTTCCAAGTAGACAGCTGTGTAGTCTTAATAAAGGATTGATTCCAACATAAAACGAGTTTTACACCCACAGTGTATTGAAATAAGTAAACGAGACTTAACTGTAAAATAGGATACACGGAGGTGATATGGCAACACAATAAGGAATCTTAAATCGCCATTGGTACACTTTTGTAACATTCCCAATTCAATCCATATTAATGACTATATACCTAAATGAAAAACAAAATATTCTTTTCTATGTCCTGCAAGAACTGTTTCAAAAGCTGCAGACAGATATTTGAATATTTGTGCCGGACTATAATTACCATCTAGGCAGAAAAGGAGAACAGTTTATAAGAACCAGATTTCGATGTTAACAGCCATATGTATAGTTACACCACTCTTCAGAACGTATGGTTGTTCTCGATTGGTTTGAAGAACATTCTGGACAATTCAGGTGAATGATTTGGCCACCCAGATCGCCCGACATGAACGCCACCGAACGCTTGTGGAGCATAATCGAAAGGTCAGTTTGTGTACAAAATGTTGCACCGGCAACATTTCCGCATAGAGGTAGCATGGCTATTCTGCAGTGGACTTCCAACGACGTTTTGAGTTCATGCTACGTTGATTTTCTGCAATACGCGCGGCAAAAGGAGCTCCGCCACGATATTAAGAGGTGTCCCAGAGCTTTTGTAACCTCTGTGTACATATAAAACGCGTTCACCTTAGTGCATTTTGGGCCTAACGTAATAACACAATCCTTCGGCGTACCAACCACTAACAGAATACGGAGATGAAGACGGCCATGCCTTATACTATAAATAGGTCTTTCCTAATCTGCGGAAAAGAAAAATATAATAACTGGTATGACACAAAAATATAAACAACAAAAAAAGTTTTACATCACCTCGGTTCCGAGAGTTCCGGAAGCTGTACAGGAAATTGGAATAGAGATCAACATAAACATCATTTCCCCCATTTTTAATGCTCATGAAAACCACACATTGCATCTTGTTCCACGTACAGCAAGACATTCAGAAGTGGTGGTGCAGGTTGCTGTACACAACAGTACCTCTAATACCCAGTAGCACGTCCTCTCCCATTGATGCATGCCTCCATTTGTCGTGGCATACTATCCACAAGTTCATCAAGGCACTGTTGATCCAGATTGTCCCTCTTCTCAACGGAGATTCGGCGTAGATCCCTCAGAGTGGTTGGTGGGTCGTGTCGTCTATAAACAGCCCTTTTCTATCTATCCCAGGCATGTTCGATACCGTTCATGTTTGGAGAACATGCTGGCCACTCTAGTCGAGCGATGTCGTTATCCCGAAGGAAGTCATTCACAAGATCTGCACGATAGGGGCGCGAATGAAGAAGAATGCCTCGCCATTATGCTGCCGATATGGTTACACTATCGACCGGAGGATGGCATTCACGTATCCTACAGCCGTTAAGCGCCTTCCATGACCACCAGCGTCGTACGTCGGCCCCACATAATGCCACCCCAAAACTGTAGGGAACCTACACCTTACTGCACTCGCTGGATAGTGTGTCTAAGGCGATCAGCCTGACCGCATTGCCTGGTTGAAGGCAAACGCGACACTCATCGGTGAAGAGAACGTGGTGCCAGTCCTGAGCGGTCCATTCGGCATGTTGTTGGGGCCATGGTGTCGTGGTTGCAAAGATGGACATCGCCATGGACGTCGGGAGTGAAGTTGCGCATCATTCAGCCTATTGAGCACAGTTTGAGTCGTAACACAACGTCCTGTGGCTGCACGAAAAGCCTTATCCAACATGGTGTCGTTGCTGTCCGGGTTCCTCCGTGTCATAATCCGTAGGTAGCGGTCATCCACTGCAGTAGTAGCCCTTGGGCGGCCTGAACGAGACATGTCATCGACAGTTCCTGTCTCTCTCTGTATCTCCTCCGTGTCAAAACATCACTTTGGTTCACTCTGAGACGCCCTTGTTGAGAGCCCTTCCTGGCACAAAGCAACAATGCGGACGCGTCCGAACCGCGGTATTGACCGTCTAGGCATGGTTGAACTACAGACAACACGAGTCGTGTGCCTCCTTCCTGGTGGAATGACTGGAACTGATCGGCTGTCGGACCCCCTCCGTTTAATAGGCGCTGCTCATGCATGGTTGTTTACGTATTCTGGCGGGTTTAGTGACATCTCTGAACAGTCAAAGGGACTGTGTCTGAGATACAATATCCACAGTCAACGTCTATCTTCAGCAGTTCTGGGAACCGGTGCGATGCGAACCTTATTTTGAAGTGTGTAAAAGCCCTTACAGAGGACAAAGTAATTAACAAACTATTTTATCTATTATTTGTGAATTTATTTTCGATTCTCAGCGGTTGCATTAACGTTTTGCGGCAGTAGTAGAGCGCAGTACTTTCGCACCTAATTACATCGTTTATCCTATAATGGTAAAAGACACACACACACACACACACACACACACACACACACACACAGACACGGAGTGAAAGATGAGGGGGAGGTGGGGGTGGGAGAGATACGGTGTGTTCTAAAATGACACCCGGCACACGAAAGGAAAGAAGAGACCAAATTAACATCATTAGCAGTCACACTTTGTAGAGCAAGCTACTGCTAGTAGTGTGGGAAAGGAGAGTTCTTAGGGGAAAAGCGGGTGTAATGTATCTTTATTAGAATATTTTTCGCGAATTGTCGAAGATAGCAAGAAATCATCATTTCTTCCGTTTTCCGTTGGTCCTTCCTTGTTCTAAAATTCGTAGATGTGTAACACCCCACCCATCACTTATCTGGTTTTGGTGTGTGTTCACCCCAGGTAATAGACTAACAGATTAACAGAGAGTGCAAAACTGCCGCAATATCGGATAACGCAACGAAAGTAATAAGGCCCTGTGACTCCTGATTGAACTGCAGTGGCAGTGTTGATATTAATTGATTCATAATTGATCTCTTTTCATTAAAAAGGGGTGCACATTGATGTTATATTCAGCTATTGAACACCAGATGCAAATTTTGAACATAAAATTAAGAAAGTGACTTGGGATTTCAACTACTTGATTGAAAACAGATGCAGTCGATTAGCTAAGATTTATTTTAACTCACGACCTTCAATCATCGCATTACATGACGCTCCTAACAGGCAGTGGTAATTAATTGCGTTTGCGTGGAGTAAAGTGCGATAAATCAAAAGTAATTTCTATCGACTGACCCAGGCGTAATGCGAAGTGCAAGAAGAATTCTACAATACACGGCCCATGAAACCCTCATGGAAACTTTGCCGACGTGATCAAACAAATTAATCAGTGGCCGGAGCGGGCGCAATATCGCCGAATTCAGCGCGGCGGTACGAATCCTGCCTCAGGCATGGATGTGTGTGATGTTTTTAGGTTAGTTAGGTTTAAGTAGTTCTAAGTTCTAGGGGACTGATGACCTCAGCAGTTAAGTCTCATAGCGCTCAGAGCCATTTGAACCATCAGCGTGGCAGGGCGGCGGCGATGTGTGAACATCGGCCGACCTCGTGGTGCTGCAAGGCTGAGCTCGTTTATTCACTCCTAGCTATCATGCTCAGTTCATAGCTGAACCAAAACTTCCTATCTCCAAGCTCAATCGTTCCCTTTCCTAAGTCCTAAACTGCAGAGATGCTCACTCTTTCTCAGGCAAGCTGAGTCAAGAACGCCACATCCGCACTCTAGGCAAGCTGGGAACGGAAGACTTCTACGGAGACTTCTCACAGTCCGCTCTTCGCCTCGGTTCCCCCTCCAGCAAAATCACTTAGGCCAATTGCAGGGCAAGTCACGTTAATTATGCTTCGCTTCCCAGCGCCGACCAATGCCTGCTCCTGGAAGTGAACAAATTCCCACAAAATTTCCCTTCCTCTCAACTTCTATTTTGCAACTCCCAGGCCACCCATCAAGGTTAGCGTCTGCACAAACACCAAGTTTTCCGTAATTCTGACTCCCAGGAGAGTACCTCAAATTCCTTGGTCCTACATTCCCATCGGAGGCTGGCCTATTTCATTCTGTCACTCTTCACCTGATTTTCTGCAGACTCTGCAGACCGTGAATTCAGTGTGAAGTTGCTATAGTCATGAATATGTATAGTTTGACCTCTGTTGACCGCTCCACTGTAGCTTTGTACAGCTTTCTCGCATGTTTCACAGAAAACGGGACGACGGACATTTATCAACAGGCATACAAGTTCTCCTTCTGTTTCCCAGTACACCAGCATGGAGTTGGGGTCAACCACCCACTCACTGTCACTCATCATAAGGCGGCTGGAGGCCATGCACCGTTACCTCTTTCTCAGAGCTTGAGCCACCCTAAGCTGCCTATTGTCGCTCCCCTTAGCCGCTCCCCCGGCGGCCATGGTCAATTCTGAGTACTTCCCTGGGGTAAAGCAGCCTCCAGTAAATCGACGCATTTCCACAAAGTTTTCATGTCGTGTGAATTACTTTAAAACCATCACCCAACATTAATTATTCCAATACGTCCATACTATACCCTCTACAAGATGCATTGTGCCTTGTCAGTCATTTTTGTTCAGCCCTACTGTTCGCTCAACGTGAGTTAGGTGATCTTTAATGACTTCATGTAAGGGGCATAGTTCTTGCCATCTTACAGATGTATGTTCTGTCTTGTAACAAATTGAAAGGCAAAAGATAAACTGCATTTCATTTATTTAAAAAACGCAACATACATCCATGAATAGCATGAAATAATGACGGAAGCAGCGGTTAGGATTGAAATTTTTGCAAAGTGCCTACAGGACGAACCGTTTCTTTTGTTTTGCATTAGAAAATTGTTTGAGGTACCGGGCTACCCAGGCACAATGAGGAATGAATTAGAAGAAAATGTACTATAAAACTGCAGAAGGTAAGAATTTAAGCCACATATACAATATATTTGAATACCTGTGGGTGAGTTTTTCATCATAATGTTCAGATATTAAATATCCAAAAAAATTAATAAGTACCAGAACGTGTATGGGTAGAGGTATAAATATGAACTACTTCCACAATACCATGCAGACTTTATTTTAAATTAATAGATTTTTTTCGTAATTTCTTGGTAGAACATTTCCATGGTTAAGGTTGAATAAGAAGTGCACTGTTTTTGTTCCATTGATGTGTGTTTATTTCTAACTAGTTGTCGGCTTATTGGGCCATCTTCGGGAAAGGACAGGTGAGCGTTCTTAAGGTACACTAGTAACCAAACATTAGAGGCAAAGATACAATCCAGTTGCACAGAATGTTGTGCATCAAACTTCTCTTTTGACGCTGAAATTGCACTTTATGCAATGGACAATAGTAAGAGCAATAAATAGTAGTATTACAGATTATTTGTTTATAATGTCAAAGTTTGTGAGGTCTTGACGTCGGATGAGAAACTGTCAAACTGACCATTCCTCAGCTGTGTTGTGCACCAAACATGTGTTTTAACATTGTAAATTACATTTTGTGCACTGGACTTATATTCTGTTTAATACTGTCTGTTGTGGACTGACAAGACAGCCAGTCCACAGTGACGGGTAACGGAAAGGCACGCGCTTAAAACTCACGCAGGCTTTATCAATGAACATGCAAGCAAGTTCGGAAGAATCGAATGCTTTATCCTCAGCAACAGGCAAACAGGACAACGCATCGGCGTTTCCGTGCTTAGCAGTGGACTGATACAAGATATCGTAGCGGTACTGCGAGAGGAAAATAGACCAGCGAATGAATTTCTGCGCTGTACGTGGAGGGACAGGCTTGTTCGGATGAAAAAGCGATGTCAAAGGTTTGTGGTCTGTGATGATGGTAAAATGACGACCATACAAGAAATCATGAAACTTTGTAACACCAAACACGAGAGCCAAAGCTTCCTTCTCGATCTGTGAATAATTTCTTTGCGCTGACGAGAGCAATTTGGACGCAAAGGCAATAGGGCGATCATGCGAACCATCTTTGTGCGCAAGCACAGCTCCGATCCCGAAATCCGATGCATCTACCATCAACAAAAGGGGTTACTGGGGATCGAATGGCGTAAGGCAACTATTTGAAAGCAACGCCGATTTCAACTGGCGAAAGGCGCGTTCGCATTCAGTCGTCCAGACAAATGGAACACCTTTACGGCGTAAGCGATGAAGCAGAGCTGAAATGGAAGAGGCTCGCGGCACATAGTATAATAATTAATTTTTCCCAGCACACACTGTAGCTGCTTCAAAGTCTGCGGCGAAGGCAAGTCTTGTATGGCACGGAGGTGCTCTGGACTGGGATTTTTCGTCCACCGGTATTTGCAAGTATGCATCTGCTAGGTCCAACTTCGAAAAATATGTACCCAAGCACAGTTTGGCAAAAAGATCTTCCGGGCGGGGTAAAGGAAAAGTTGCAATCACTAGTTGTGGATTCACTTGGCTTGAAGTCCACACAAAGTCTCAGTTTTCCGGAAGGTTTTGGCAAAATCACTAAGGGTGATGCCCAGGGAGAAGCCTGCACTCGTTCAATCACACCTTGTGATTCTAAATCGTGTAATGTTCTTGCGACCTCATCACGCAATGCGTGGGGAACATTGCGCGCTCTGAAAAATTTCTGTTGTGCGTTCACTTTAAGTTCCAAATGTGCTTCATAGTCCTTAGCGCAACCAAGGCCCGATGAAAAAACGTCTGCAAATTCTTCACAGAGACGAGAAACACTGGCTGAAGGCACAGTCTGGTTCACTGATAGGACCTGATTGACTATAGACAAGTTAAACAACTGAAATAAACCTAAACCAAACAAGTTCACAGCAGAAGAAGAACGAAGGATGGAAAACGACAAGTTTTGTTTGTCCCTTGTATGTTGCAAGCAGGCTGCACTGTCCTTACACAGGGATATGCTGTCCTGAATATGTAGTTAGCGTAACATTTGCGGCACGCAATGGGGGTGTGCCCAGTTGTTTGTACGTGTCTTTATTGAGCAATGAAACTGCAGCTCCGGTATCGAGCTGGAATGGGATCATGTTGCCATTTATGACCAAATCTACAAAAAGTTTATTGTCCTGCTGACGACAAGAGCGACTGTTTTGTGCAATTTGAACAGGCACTGGTACAGAATCACTTGCTAATTGACGTGATTTCCGGCGACGTCGACGCACACTTTTTGTGGGACGCACACAGTCACTTTGGGAGAGAGTGGCACTGGGCGGAGTGGAATTAACTACATGAATGTCCATGGGCGAAGGTTCACGAGCCTGAGTATTCTTGGTTCAATTCCGGCGCGAAGCAAAGGTCCTGGAAAGGTCGTGAGTGTCCGATCTGAGCTTTTTCTGGCAAACACTCTGAACATGTCCTTTTTTATTACAGAAAAAGCAAATAGCTTGGCGTGACGGGCAATTCTCACGCGAATGTCTAGTAGCACACCACGGGCATTATTGGAGCACTGCATTTGCTTGCTGCCGCGGGACACGTGGTAGATAGCTGGGCGGCAGCTGCGCGGACGTGCGCGAGTGCTGTTTACAGTTCCGTGCAGCTCGCCCGGCGGGCCGGTTAACGTGACACACAGCTGGCGAAGTTTCAAATGATTCCTGAGCAAAGTCAAGTGTGTCTTGCCTATCCAATATGTCTATCACTTGTTGAAGGGAGGGATTGACTAGTTTCAAAATTTGCTCCCGTATACGAACATCAGAAACGTTCTGTGCAATTGCATCACGCACCATAGTATCTGAATAAGGGAGTCCACATTCACACTCAAAAGCACAATCCCGAGTAAGGCCTTGCAAAGTTGCAACCCACTCCCGATTAGTTTGAGCGGCCGTACGTTTTGTACGAAAGAACGTATACCTTTTTGCAACGACATTGACTGTTTCTTTGAAATATGCATCTAAAGCAGACAAAATTTCTTCGTAGGACAGAGTTGCTACGTCGCGTCGGGGAAATAATGTCACTATCACACGGTACGTTTGCACCCCTACACACGCCAATAAATGAGGCTGCCGCTCGTTACCTTGAATTCTGTAGGCGGCGGGATGAAATCCAAACTGGCGTGACCACTCCGTCCAGGTTTCCACCTTCGCATCGTAGTGCCGAAACGGGGGTGCAACAGCATGTTGTGGCTGCGGTAGCGGTGAAGCGGCGGCTGCCACATCGTTTTGCATTGCACGTTGACCCCGAACGAGCTGTCCAAGGGCATCCAATAACGCCTGCGTCTGCTGATTTTGCAAGCGATAAAATTCGGACTGTACATCTGGAGATTGTGGCGAAGCCATGACACAAGCAAAGTAAACAAAGAGAAAGAAGTCAGTATTTAGCCTCGTTGCCTTTTTAGACTCGTCGCCAAAAATGTTGTGGACTGACAAGACAGCCAGTCCACAGTGACAGGTAACCGAAAGGCACGCGCTTAAAACTCACGCAGGATGGCGTGAGGTCTGAAACAGGATACGTAATGAATGCTACAAAGAAAAGTACGTAGCTTCTGGAATACTTAACTTTAATCCATCATTTGTATACATCGTTCTTGATGAGACATGCTTCATACGATAACTATCAATTGCTATGGCGCCTTGCTAGGTCGTAGCCATTGACTTAGCTGAAGGCTATTCTAACTATCTTCTCTGCAAATAAACGAGGCTTCGTCCGTTGCATCGCTAGCTAAGTCGTCCGTACAACTGGGGCGAGTGCTAGTAAGTCTCTCGACACCTGCCGTGTGGTGGCGCTCGGTCTGCGATCACTGACAGTGGCGACACGCGGGTCCGACATGTACTAATGGGCCGCGACCGATTTAAAGCTACCACCTAGCAAGTGTGGCGTCTGGCGGTGACACCACACTGTCCACTGCAATTTACAACACAACACACTCGTTACTCATTATGGCGGCAACTGAAACGAGTGATTCTTGTGCGACCAAACGCGCTTCTATTGCGCCTGATCCCTCTCCCCAGGACGAGATGGGACAGGTAGAAGGTGAATCAGTTACACAAAGACATGGTAGAATCTCACTGCTCTTAGAGCAGAACGTGAAAAACGGGAAAATAAGCCAAGCGGCCTTAACAATCATTAAAAACGAACTTACTGCATGGGCCATCGCCCACGCAAAATTAGAAGGTAGAGTGGAAGAACTAGAAAAAGAAAATAGCAGATTGAGAAACCAACCGACCAAGACTTGGGCGGCGGTGGCTGCGCAGGCGCCAACCAAGCCGCATACAACAAAAGAAAGCATAGACAAAGCAGCCAATAGAACAGTCACTGCGGTCTTTCTCAGGACACTGCCTGGGCAAGACACCAGTGTAAAGAAAATACAAGAGTTGTTCACTAAAACTATAAACCCGGCCAAAGACAAAATCAAAATAAAACGAATTAAACCCTGCAGAAACTCAGTAATAGTAGAAGTAGCCTCAGAAGAGGACAAAGATAAAATATTGAATAATCAAAAATTAAACTCACTATTCAAGTGCGAACCACCCAAGAAAAGGAATCCCCTTGTAATTCTCTATGACGTACCAACTATTATGACAGATGACGAACTGACGAATACTATAAAAGAGCAGAATTTTGATGACATAAATGAGGAGGAATTCCGAAAGAGTTTTAAATTGAGATTTAAGACGGGGCCTCGGGGGCGTGATGTGGTGCATCACGTAGCTGAGGTCACGGCACCGATGTGGAGAAAAATCACAGCAATGGGCAGATTATACATAGGATTTCACTCCATCAATGTCAGAGACTACATCGTGGTACCTCGCTGCCACAACTGTGGTGACCTGGATCACATCCTAAGGCTGTGTACCACGGAGTCGGTTTGCACGAAGTGTGGCACAAGTGGACACAACCGCAAAGACTGCAAAGCAGCAGCGGTTTGTGTCCCTTGCAAAAACCGAGGGAAGAAGTCATGCGGAGCCTCGGGACGCAGTTGCCCAACATACAGAATGTTGGAACAACGACTTATCTCGAAAATCGATTATGGCTGATCACAGCCCACCAAATAGGATGCCAAAACATAAATCCCCAAGTAAGAGGAGGCGGGACGCTATGAGGGCAACCAGGTTCAAGAACTTCCTAGTGGCGCTTTCAAGTGCCACTAAGATAGAAATAATAGACAAGGCCATACAAACGGAGCCTTATATGATAGATAAAAATATACAAACAGATCTCCCAGTAATGAACATAGATCCCGCCCCTCGACGATGGGAAACAAAGCCGACAATCCATCCAAAGCGGCAAGAGCATCCTAGGACAGAAATATCTCAGATAAAACCTAGAGAAAAACCCATCCAAGATAGTGCTGTCACAAGCACAAGCTCGAAGCCCACAATGCAAAACACTCCGGTGGTCAGATTGCCACCCGTGGACCCGGTAAGGGTATATCCCAACATCGAGTACACGATGCAACTGGCCAGACTGGAAGAGCCGATTACCCTGGCCACTGCCTTACGGCATGTGGTCCGTGTAGGACACGAAGAGGGAAGAAAGGTAACCTTCTCGGTAATGGAGGCTGTAGATAGAATACAGCTCAAGTCAGTGAATCTCCCCACTGATTTCAGAGCCCTGCGGGACTTACTGAAAAATGTTTTTGAGCGACGCGGTGAAAAGTTTGACCTTCAGGACATTTACGTACAGGCCGTACTGGCAAATGGACGAATTGCTTTCGACTGGAGTAAGACCTGGCCAGACGACCATATGCACACATATTTTCCATGACGACAGAGATAACAATTGGACAACTGAACACGCACAACAGTCGACTTGTTATGCAGGAGCTCCGTAAAGAGGTGGAGGAGAGGAGACTAGACGTGCTCTGCCTACAGGAGCCGTACTCCCAAGCTGGGAAAATAGCTTTTGCTGCTACAACTTGGCAGATTGTCAGCGGAGATGAGGATCCTAGAGCAGCAATAGTAATAACAAATAAACTCCTGAGCATAACTACGCTCTCACAATTCGCAACTCGTCACTGCAACGTCGTGGAGCTCCAGTCACCAATGGGAGTAATTATACTCATAATCATGTATTTTCAATACGGAGATGAAATAGAACAACACATGGAACATCTGGCAAGAGTCACCACGGCGTTGCGGGGACGAAAAATAATAATAACAGCTGACATCAATGCAAAATCCCCCCTATGGTACAGCGGCACCAGAGACGCGAATGGAGACAAAGTAGAGGACTTTCTAATGGCTTCACAGCTCGTGGTGGCCAACAAGCCGGGCAATCCTCCTACCTACACAGCAGGAGGAGGACAAGGCACGAACATAGACGTTACCCTTACGTCACACAACGCAGCCAATCTAATAAAGAATTGGACAGTTATAAGCAATGTCACCACGAGCGACCACAACTTAATAACCTTTACCTTAAGTGAAAGAGAGTGCCGCTGGGCCATGGGTTGGGAGGTGCAGTATAATTATAACAAAGCAAACTGGGAACTTTTAGCGAGGGAGTGCGACATTCCTGCATTACCAGAAGGTGACGTACACGAAGACCTAGACATAGACAAAAGAACCGAGGAACTGGTGGCCGCAGTACATAAAGCGGTGAGGGCTGCCGTACCAACCAGGAGGAAGGCCGTGGCGGCCTCGCCAGCACCATGGTCGCCCGAATTAGAGGAGTTACGTCAATCTGTTAGAAGGCTAAGAAGAAACTACCAGCGCAGTGTCGTCTGGCTGGAAAGACAAAGATGGCAGTTACGATACAGGGAGGCAAAGCAAAGTTTTCAGAAGGAATTACGCGAGGTGAGACTGCGTAGCTGGGAAAGCTATGTGCTGAACCAGTTGGCCTTAGATCCGTGGGGTCTCCCTTATAAATTGGTACGGGAAAAAATCCGCTCTCCCCTGGAGTTATCAACTGTCAGGCGAGGGGATGGGATGACGGAGTCTTGGCAGGAAACTGCTGAGGTCCTTCTCCAGTCCCTGTTGCCTGACGACAATGCGGATGGGGAAACTGAAAACCAGAAGCAACTGCGTGATGCATATTTAATGGATTACAACAACAACACGGCAGTCTCCCCATTCTCGGAAGAGGAGGTGGCTGTGCAAATAAAATCCCTCAAGAGAGGGAAAGCTCCAGGACCAGACGGCATTGTGGCTGAGGTGGTGCAATTTCTGGCACCCCAGTTAGTCGCGCCGCTAACTCACCTTTTCAATGAATGCCTCCGACAAAGAAGGTTTCCCAAGAAGTGGAAAACCGCAAACGTAATTATAATTAAAAAAGGACCGGAGAAAGATCCAACTGAAGTCAAATCTTACAGGCCAATCTGTCTATTAGACCTATTTGGGAAGCTCTTGGAGAAACTGCTGGCTGACAGATTGACGGCTCACCGGATACTGTGGGGGATGAGCAGCAGGCAGTTCGGCTTCAGGCCGGGGCGGTCGGCATCTGATGCCATCGCTCTGGCGGCCGAGGTCTGCGGCTCGACCCCGCACAAGTATGTCGTCGGCATCATGGTGGATATCAGTGGCGCCTTTGACAACCTGTGGTGGCCTTCGCTCTTCTCCTGTTTACGGGAGAAAGAGTGTCCAGGGCCGCTATATGGGTGTCTGAGGAGCTATTGTAAGGATAGGGAGGTTTGGCTATCATCCCCTAGCGGGAGAATTGGAAAAATAATCACTAAGGGGTGTCCCCAAGGCTCTGTATTGGGGCCCCTGATTTGGGACATGCACATGGAACCCCTATTAGACGAACTGCAACAAAGTGAAGAAGTGCTAGGGGTGATAGCCTACGCAGATGACCTCCTCCTGCTGGTCGGTGGTCGTAGCCGAGAGGACATAGAGCCAAAAATCGAAAGGGCCATTGACAGACTGCACCAATGGTGCCTTAAAACGAAAATGAAAGTTTCCCCGACTAAGTCTACTTATCTACTACTAAAAGGTCAGCTTATTAGAAATCCCACTGTGAGAATTGATGGCTCACCAGTTCTTCGGCGACGTGAGGCGCGATATCTGGGAGTCATAATTGACGAGAGATGGAACTTTGGAAAGCACATAGAAACCGTAACACAGAAAGCCTTACAGTTATTAAATAATCTCATTTCCATTGGACATAAACGATTTCATCTCCCCCCTCATCTCATCAAACTTTACCATAATAGCATCCTGACATCAGTAGTGGGTTACGGCTCGGGAGTCTGGGCGCACAGGCTCACGCCATGAGAGTCCAGAGAAATATGATATTAAGATCAGTAGGGGCCTACAGGACATCACCAGGGGGAGCTCTGTTAGTTATAATGGGGCTCTGCCCGTTAGATATCAAAATAAGAGAACAAGCTGCATGGTATTGGGCGAAAAAAGGAGATGGGGAAAAAATAACAGATATCATGGGTGTGAGAGTAGAGGATAAGAGGGAGATAAGAAACAGAGGGGAGGAACTGTGGCAGAGGAATTGGGAGGAAGATGAAACGGGGAGAAGAACATTCCAGTTCCTGCCTAATGTTAAAAAACGCGGGACCATGAATTATTTCGAACCCACACGAGGACTCATCCACTTTCTCACTGGTCATAGACCCTATCCGACATATTTATGTCGGTTTGGGAAAAGGGCAACCCCCGAGTGTGACTGTGGCGCGGCGGAAGGAACTCACGAACATGTGGTTTTCGAGTGCTCTCTCTTCAACGTCGTGGCGACAACATATAGAGACAGACTTCCACACAACGAGACATACGACCTTCTAAGACAAGAAGACACTTTTCATACCTTGAATGCTCTGGCAGAAGAGGTATCACGAAAAGTTCTAATAGAGTACCTAAGGGATCAAGAGTAAATACCAAATTCTCAACCAACCAACCGATTAAGACCTGATCCCAATCCCATACCGCCTGTGCGTGGAATGGCCGACTTCCATCAGTTGGAAACCGCCACGTACGGGATTAGGGGGATGGGATCAATCACACCGACTATGACAAAGCACCAACTATGACGTAGGTTAAGTTAGTAGAGTAGGACTTAGATTAGAATACTAACATAGGAAACTGCAGCGATTACTAACCTTGGCCGGCCCAGTGCCAGGGGCACGCTCCTCGGGGTTAGCTCGGGGAGCCTGGCCATTCCAAGTAGGTTTGTACTTACTGGCACACCTGTGACGCTGCAGTTAGTAGTCATTCTTAGTTTAGAAGTAGGTAAAATTAACTGCCCATTGCTACCGTAGGAAATTAACACTAGCTCAGGAACTTAACAAGTAGTAGTTCACTAATACAAATTGTAGGTAAATTAAAGTGTCCATTGTTACTGTAGGAATTCAACACTAGCTTAGGAACTTAAATGTAGCTCACTAACACAAATTGTAATATTAGCTGCAAAAATATTTTTCAGACTCATGTAACAATTATGGCCCACTAATCATGTCAGGAGGTGGGCTAAATATGTATAATTAATATTGTTGTTAATAAAGAATTTAAAAAAAAAAAAAAAAAATATTGTGTTTGATATTTTCCATCGCGCAGAGTGTAATTTACAATCTTAAAAAATGTGCAAGTGGACTGTATCTCTGCTTATAATGTTTCTTACCTAAGAACTAGCGTCCATTACAGACGCTAGTCCGTTTTGTATCGTGAATATGTCCCAGTAAGGCGAAAACTAGTAAGATTGGTTCAAATGGCTCTAAGCACTATGGAACTTAACATCGGAGGTCATCAGTCCCCTAGAACTTAGAACTACTTAAACCTAACTAACCTAAGGTCATCACACACATCCACCGTAGCGGTCGCACGGTTCGAGACTGAAGCGCCTTGAACAGCTAGGCCATTCCGGCCGGCAGTTAAAAGTAAACGAAAATCAGCCGCGCGGGATTAGCAGAGCGGTCTGGGGCGCAGCAGTCATGGACTGTGCGGCTGGTCCCGGTGGAGGTTCGAGTCCTCCCTCGGGCATGGGTGTGTGTGTTTGTCCTTAGGATAATTTAGGTTAAGTAGTGTGTAAGCTTAGGGACTAATGACCGTAGCAGTTAAGTCCCATATGATTTCACACACATTTTTTAAACGAAAATCAATAGAACAAAAATAGTGTACTTGTTAGTCAACATTAACTATGCGGGTTTATTTGTATCACTGGCACTGCATCCGTCAGAGGGAAGCTTAACACGCTTACAAACAAACAGATTAAATTTAACTAGCTAAGCAGTTATCCGATCTAATCGGCAAGACTCCAAAACTCATGTAAGGCTATTAGTTAGTGGAAGAGTAACTCCCAACAGTGTCCCTGTCTAGCTGTGGGGCGAGTTTTGGCGTGCTGTTGAAACGTTGGTGTGGTTTGCAGAATGGACCTACCGAGCCAAATTTCGATCTCACTTTTTTTTTTGGCGAATGAGATACGCGCACGAGCGGTGTTCACACTGGGCGTAGCTAGAGCGCCGGAAGCGACTCATTACCGCAACAATTTATGCACTTTACAGAAAGAGAGAGAGAGAGAGATAGAGAGAGAGAGAGAGAGAGAACCAGTAAGTTGGTATCGGGGCCACACGGGATTGCGAATGAGGGGGAGGGAGAGAGATTATAGAAAGAGGGGGAGGGAGTGGTGGAAGGAGGGTACGGAGGGCAGGAAATTCTCGGTCGAACTGGCGGCGAGGGCTGGCAGCAGATACGTAAGGGGCGGCCCGGTGGCTGGGGTCCGGCTTGAATTATGGGGATCACCGAGTGGTTAGGGAAGTCAGAGGACTTGAATTGGCGCGGTGGTTCTGCGTTTGAGTGCGGTGCCCGTGGGGTGGGGAAGGGGGTCGGGGAGGGGGGGGGGGGAGGGGTGCAGGGCGCTGATGCTCCCCTGCTGTGTCATTACGGCGTCGGCGTGCCGGCTCCAGAATGAAATAGCAGGTGCCATGTGTTATGTATACGGCATTGTGCGGCTCGCGGAGAGGGGGAGCCGCCCGCCGTATGAATATGTCAGTGGGGGCTGAATACGCCCGTCCCTTGTTTGCCTCGGCTGGCTTTTCAGACAGATGAAATAGACCGGCAGGCCGCGCAGAGCCGCGCCGGACATCCATCTGCGATCCGCGGGCGCGCACAGACACAGGGACTGACTACACGGGCGGAGGGGCGGGAGGGAGGTGCAGACGGGAGGGAAAGCGCGGCGCGACGCGGCGCGGCTGTTTGCTCGGATGCGCGCGATGCGCCGCCACTGACCGCATTCTTCGCGGCCGGCGAAGCGCCGCCCGACCGCCGCCGACAGCCGCCTGTTTGCTCAGCCCTGTGGAGGGCGCAAACGCGGCAGAGTGCGGTCTGGCCGGACACCGGCGCCGCGTCCGGTTTTTTCACCCGCTCTGTCCGATTACCTCGTCTGTTACTCAAGAGCGGGCCTTTTGTTCGGTGTTCCGTACACGGGTAGGTCTCTGTAGACTGAGCTCTTGCCCGATTACGAAAGCGATGCGATAGAAATCGACCGGTCCACCTGACATCTCATTGGCATCATTGTTGTCCGAATGCCCCTGAAAATCGGGTTCTCTGTTGGTATAACGAATCAAAACTACCGTCTAGGACACTATTTCCTCAAGGTGAGGTTTATTATCTTTGGCCCGAAAAAAGCATGTTCTTTGAGATTTTTTTTCTCGGACGTGTTACAGGTATCAATGTCTAATTAGGTCAAAATGTTTATTTCCTCTACAAACCAAAATTTTTTCGACCGGAAATGTCGAAGAACAAAGGCAGAAGTGCCGTCGGAACGAAACAAAATTTCGATGTAGACCCCCACGCGTGGTATGACAGAGGTTGAAACGTCCCCTTAGAAAAATTATTGAATTACTGTGCTGGTAAACCCCTTACGTTACTTGATTTTCAAACAGCTGAGCAAAACTAAACGTATTCAGACATTTCTCTCTTTACTTACTCTGATCATCACTAAACTGACAGGCCGGCCGGAGTGGCCGTGAGGTTCTAGGCGCTACAGTCTGGAGTCGAGCGACCGCTACGGTTGCAGGTTCGAATCCTGCCTCGGGCATGGATGTGTGTGGTGTCCTTAGGTTAGTTAGGTTTAATTAGTTCTAAGTTCTAGGCGACTGATGACCTCTGAAGGTAAGTTGCATAGTGCTCAGAGCCATTTGAACCTTTTGAACCAACTAAACTGACACATGATATTTTAAGCGCAACGCAATCTGACTTTCAATAATCCCTACAAAAGAATGGTCCTGGCTAACAACAACTTATACCTGTCATGAATCACTTACCTCACAAAAATATTCGTTACTCCAACTACTGCAATACAGTGAGCGCCAATACTGCCAGCTAAATAAAGGATTCTAACTACTGAAGGCACTAACTTCTGATAGGCATAGTTAGCAAATGAAAGATTTTGATAGAGAACAAACAATATATTTACCTTAATAATGTTCAAAAGTCATCATTATATATATATTAGTTCATGATATCCAGTATTACAAATTTACTCTTTCTGGCGGACACACGTCCACTTCGTCAGCTCTTAAAATTCTGTCATCTCTCTCCCCACATCCACCACTGCTGGCGGCTCACCTCCAACTGCCCAACACTACAATAGCAAATATTCCAACAATGCAGACCAGCCACAGACTGCACACAGCACAGTCAGTGATTTTCATACAGAGCGCTACGTGGCGTTACCAACATAAAAACCTAAACAGCCCACTTACAAGGTCAGCCGGCTCGTCTGAAATCAAAACTGAGTTGAAGTTAACGAAATATATAAGATTCATTAGGAGTTGTACCTCGCTTAAGTTATTTGGACCATAGAGAACAAAATGGCGAGCATTTCAAAAACAATAGGATTTTTTCATCGATTTTTCGACTTCGTCGGCCAAGTAAAAATATTTATAGTTGTTGGATCGCAATACATGTGGAACAACTCCTAGACAATTTAGTTAGCTTCGTCGGAAACAAAGAATCATGCCAATAGATTCAGTAGATTTGAAGTTACCATACCGCGCGATAAAAAAAAGGCCATTTCGAGAAAAACGCGTTTGGATTTTCGACTACATATAACTGCAATAGTAGGCAACTTACGTTCAATTTTGTATTCCGGGTCCATAAACTAGTCCTTCCTCTTCCTCATAGAGGGCGTTCTGTTCGATCTGGGCCATCCTGCGCTGCTCCAGAGCCGCTCGTACGGCCGGTGACAAGAGGTTTTCGGCCGCTTGAATCCGGTGGCCGTCCGAATGCTTGCCGAACTGCGTCGAATAGAGTCACAGGGTGACGTCCATCGTTGACATGGTCTTCAGAATTGCTGAATACCCTTCGCTGAAGCTGCTCACTGCCAGGAAAGTCGCAATCTCCACAGTCTTCGCACCAGAATGCAAATGCTTGGGGGCTAACTTCCAAACACACGTATTCAAACTTTCATTTGAATTTTGTGTGTTTCCTCCCAAGCACTGGTACAATAACTCGTCCTCCGAAAGAAAAAAAACTGGTGCGTGAAAAAGGCCGATTTCAGGCAGGTGCATTTTTTGTTCAACCGCGAATAACAAACATTCGGAAAAACCGTTTCAGGGGTGGATTCAAAAATGCAATTTAAAAAATTCAATTTAAAAAAAATCGATTTTTTTAACCAAAAGATAGTAAACCTACCCTTAGTTAAAGATAATTAACTAGCCATTCATACAATATAACACAGGTCTTTATACACAGGTGTTAAAACTCTCAAAACAGGAAACTAATGAAAAGTCCAATAGTCCACAATCATTGTGTGCTGGCATAAGCTGTCGCCAGCAGACCGGTGAGTAAAGATGTAGCAGGAAGATCGCTAGTAGGCGCTGGATCAAGCGTACCTATCGGGAGAGAGGCCAAAGATAGACTCGCAAGCAATGCGTTGCCAACACCCTCTAGATTGCCAGCATTTAGATCGCCGCCGGAGGGCTCAGTCTCAGGCACTAGCGCAGTCGCTCGTCAGTGGCTCAGTCACTGAAACGACAACTTGCACTCCAGTTTGGCGTCTGTCATTCATCGCATAACGATACTTGCACATCACCAGCAGCGAGGCTAACGTCGACTAATATTGAAGAGTTTTTACGAACACATGTACGCTGTTAAAGTTCAGTAGCAGCAATCCGTTTAAGTAAATAAAGAACCCTGTTAATACATGTGTACAGTTGTGTTGTAGAAAGAGGATACTGGCCACCAACAACATCCTCTCTCTTCCTTCCCATGGTACAAGACTCAACAAATCGTATTTACTGAAGCCAATTAGAGACTCACTACATGAATAGTCAACCAATTATGTATAATGACTTTAGCTGTGGCTGCCTTTAGTTACAGATGACCGTTTTCTGTCTGCTTAGCACATCGTCAGGTCTAATTCGGAAAACATAAAACTTGGCGGGACAAAATAAAACTTACATAATTGTAACACTAAAAATACACGGTCCAGTCAAAGTAGTGTGACCACTTCTTATGTTGAACATCAACATGCAATAACCATCTACAGACGCCAATTGGCAGCACTAGCAGTGGTATATATACAGGATGTTTCCGTAAGAGCGTACAAAAATTTAACAGGACATAGAGGATGCTCCATTGAACAATATGAGGTAAGGAATATGGGGTCGAAGAAGACAGCTTAAGGATATAATAGGAATAAAATCACAGTACTGCGTACTTTTTTGTTTACATTAGTTACAGTCAACTGCAAATATCGTCACTGAAGCAATGAACGTACCATTTTTACACTGAAAGAAGATACAGAAATATCCAGTCAGATTTCAAACTGATGCAAAGATTGGTAACTTTCTTTAAAAGTTCATACATGTAAAATTGCTCCCTTCACAAAGATAAAAAGAGTAGTATCCTGTGACTATAATATCAACTATAGTGTGGAGTCGCGCGGAGTGGCTGCGCAGTTAGAGGCGCCATGTCACGGATTGCGCGGCCCCTCCCGCTGGAGGTTCGAGTCCTCCCCCGGGCATGTGTGTGTGTGTGTGTATGTGTGTGTGTGTGTGTGTGTGTGTGTGTGTGTGTGCGTGTGTGTGTGTTGTTCTTAGCATAATTTTAAGTAGTGTGTAAGTCTGGGGACCGATGACCTCAGGAGTTCGGTCCCTTAGGAATTCACACACATTTGAACATTTGTAATGTGGATGAGCTACAGATGGGATAGCTCAAACTGATACAAATACCTGAGTGCAACGGTTTGAGTGAATGTGGAATGAAACAATAACATAGGCTCAATCGTACACGGCAGAACTGGACTTATTAGTAGAATACTGTGGAAACGCCTGAAGATGACTGAAACTACCCCGCAAAAACCTACTTTGTTTTTAGAACCAACTTTAAGTGATTATCCTGTTAATATATTTCACCTTTCCCCATACCATACTATGGATGTAGATGTAGATAAAGAATTTAGTGAAACGTTTTCCGATTTTAATAATTCTTTTTGTTTTATGATGAGGAAGTATTTTTGCATATCAATATACTGGCCATTGGCTTGTACACATATTACGTGATTGACCATGTAACGCTCCCCATTGCAACCTCTACTTCTTTACGTAGTTTTATGTTACATCCTCACAACTCCTGGCAGTTTGCTCCTTGCAGCATTAGGTTTCAATAAGTCTTTAATATTTTATTATTATCTGTAGTAGAAGTGTCGGTATTACTTTTAGTGTTTTTTAAAAAGGGTGGTGCCCCTCCACGCCCAGACCGACTTGGTGACCAACACAAAATATCTACTGACACCTCCGTATTTGATAGGTAGATAATGGCTGAAAAGCTAGTGAAGGGTAGCGGTTTCAAGAGCAGACGGGGAAAAAAGTGCCACGGCAAGCGCCAACGGAAAAAAATCCTTTGCGATAGTCGAGTCGAGTAGCAAGGGCAGTGCCGGTTTCTTGCTATCTGCGACAGATCATGCAAGGGTAAGGTCTTCGGTACCGTGCAATGCTAGGTACCGTTATCGTAGCTTAGGTCGTCATAAAGTGTGTGAGTCGTTTCGAAGTGGGCTACTCCTGAGCTGCGCAACTGCGAACTCACCTGGGCCAGCTGCAGCGTCTGTACCTGAAACAAGCCAAGATTGTTATATAAGAGGTCGGTTGGTCATAAATCTATCACTGTGTAAGGCTCTTGATAGAGTTTGTTTGTGTTTACTGTGCAATACGGCTTCCCTGCGTTACCTGTGGGTCCGCTAGTTTACACCTGAGGGTGCCAGTTAATTTTGTTGTGCTGCAGATGTTCACCAATATTTGTCATGTCTTTGTGTTGGTATTATCCATACGTGGTTAATTATTCCTAAGTAGTGGTGTTTTTGGACGATTGTGTTTCCACCTCCTATAATGTTATACTTATGGCAATGTTATACTTATGGCATTTTTATATTGCCGCCAGTAAATTTTCTTTTTCCCGGATTTGATCTGAAGGTGATCTGCTACTCAGATCTAAATTGGTAATTTTTACCTAAAAAATAGCTTCGCAAGCGGTGTTTCTGATCCCTTATTACGTTTACGTATCCCAAAGGTGATTTAAGGTTACTTGTTTCGAAGCCGTTAAGGGAACCTACATGTGATTCAAATGTTGATATACTGGCTGTTTTGCAAAATAATCCGCAATCATTAATTGTAGGAACTAGGGGATCCGTACGAAGCTTTCGCTCTTTTACAGTTTTAAGTAATGACAGTATTTGGGATAAGTGTAGTCGTTGGGATGGAGGTAGCTGCAGAAATGAAGAGCAAACATGCTTAGAAATGAACCTAAGCAGATGAAATAATAATCGTGAATTTATGATGCATTCTTGCATAACGTTTCCATGTGACCAAAATCTGTTTTGCAGTTGGAATGTTTGTCCCCACTTGTACTTATTAATAAAGGAAATGGTATCCATAGTTAACAAAAGGAGGAGTATGTTACCAGAGCATATTTCATGTTTACAGTGAAAGTTTTTGCTAAATAACTAAACCTGAAACTGAAATAAACCCTAAAGCTGAAGTCTGTCGACACAACACAGTTTAATCTTTATTTTCTTTTATCATAGCCCAACATTACTGAATCTGAATCTGCATTATTCTAGTACACCTCGGTCTATTTAGTACATTTACAGGTATTTCTTCCTTCTTTTTTTGTGAAAAGTTTTATTGAAAAACAATACGTGTGTTGTAGCCGATAGCGCCTGCGATAATTGTGGATGCTGTTCGCCCCGTTAGCTGAGTGGTCAGCGTGACGGATTGCCGTCCTATGGGCCCGGGTTCGATTCCCGGCTGGGTCGGGGATTTTCTCCGCTCAGGGACTGGGTGTTGTGCTGTCATCATCATCATTTCATCCCCATCCAACGCGCAGGTCGCCCAATGTGGCGTCGAATGTCATAAGACATGTACCAAGGCGGCTGGATCTGCCCCGCAGGAGGCCTCTCGGCCAATGACGCCAAACGCTCATTTAATTTCCATTGTGTATGCTTTGTGAATTACACGCTTAATAACAGGAATCGAACGCGGGTCTTCGACACTGCTTCCAGACACGGTTAATACTGAGCTACTGAGGCAGACAAGACAAGTACGTGATAGCGTGCAAATGGCTTATTTTATAATAAGTATCTATCTTATTACAACTATTGTACACTCGGAACGTACAAAGAAAGGACGAAGAAAACGAGGAAGACGAATAGTGGGACAAGAGTTAAAATATGTCAAAGATTTTGAATAAGACTGCGGAGACTGTTTGTTAGATTTTATATGGTCTGTGTCAGAAGTATGGAGGGACATAGACCTTAAATTATTTTTAATTTCAACTGGGAATTTTTTTTCCTTGATATGCGAAGCAATCCACGCCATTCGATGTAATACGGGCATGTACGAGGGCATGCTGGCAAGTAATGTCTCCGACATTTTTATGTTGGTACGTGAGACACAACGTGCTGTAATCGAGTTTGGAATTCGAAGAGCTCGTTCATACATGGAGCACGCTCTCTTTCAGAATGACAGTGCCAGACTACACACGAGCGTTGCGTCACCTTTAACAATCCTACGCCTTGAGTTCACCTGTCAACGATCATCCTCTATGCAGCACCAGCTTGGCTTCATCCGATTTTCATCTGCTTCCTAAACTTACAGAACGCATGTGTGGACTTCTTTGATAATGATGAAGCTGTGCAAGCAGAGAGGAGGTTGTGGCTCCGCCAGAAAAGTCAAACGTTCAACAGCGACGGTATCAACAAACTGGTCTCTCGTTGAGAAAAATGGGTTCGTCGGCAGGGTGACTATGCTGAGAAGTAAATATGTAGACATGAGGAACATAGGTGTAGAATGTTAGCGATGTTTGGTTTACATTCTAAGGCAAAGAAAAAACACGCACCATAAAGGAATGATCAGAATCAGTTGGAAATCAGTAGATGTGGAGACAAACAAACGATTACAGTTTCTGAAAGATCGAATAATTTAGCCAAGTACTGTCACAGTGCTCTGATATGTGATTGTGAGTAGACAAGATGGGTTGCTGACACAGTTACTTAGATCTGAAGATGATCAAATGGTTCAAATGGCTCTGAGCCCTATGAGACTAAACATCTGAGGTCATCAGTCCCCTAGAACTTAGAACTACTTAAAACTAACTAACATAAGGACATCACACACATCCATGCCCGAGGCAGGATTCGAATCTGCGACCGTAGCAGTAGCGGTTCCGATTGAAACGCCTAGAACCGCTCGGTCACAGCGGCCGGCTGAAGATGATCCTGAGCGATCGAAACATGTAATTAAAATATGCCACTGTGACGGAACAATAAATGAGAATATATTAAATGCAGTTTCTCACAAGACGAACACGTCGGCTGTAATGTATCTCGTTAATGGCAGACTTATTCTTTGGCTATACGGCAATTTTTCGAAGACTATAATTTCTGGTGGCTTAAAAGGTAGGCTCTTGTTATCAGCTAGTACGGCAGGCTTAACGTTGGCGAACGACGTAATGACCAGTATGTTGTGGCTTTGCCCTCTTGTAATGTTTCGTAGTCCCTGGCTGGATTAGGAAAGGGTGGTATGATAGGTGGGTGGTCAGTTTCCTCTCACTACAACTCAAAATGCACACGTGGTTAAAATACACGTTGTTACAAGAACCAGTTGAGTACTTAACTTCAATGATGTCCAATCCGAAGTTCTGTGGTTAACAGCAACCAAATAATATGTAATAACTCTTGAATCTTGTCCTTTCCGTATCATACCTATGATGATGATGATGAGACCCATACTTCTTTACAGAGCGTAGGCAAGGTCCTAGTGGATGTGGTTTGCCATTGCCTTCCTCCAACCGTAATGGGGATGAATGATGATGATGAAGACGACACAACAACACCCAGTCAACTCGAGGCAGGAAAAATCCCTCAGCCCGCCGGGAATCGAACACGGGACCCCGTGCTCGAGAAGCGAGAACGCTACCGCGAGACCACGAACTGCGGAAGTCATACCTCTATGCAATGACTAACGTTCCTTCACAGCTAGCTAAGGCAATGACTATTAGTGTGGAAGGCTAGAGCACAGTACGACGTATTGAGGTGCAATGCGATCTGAGTCCCGATGCAACGTACTGAGGTACTGAGATCGAGAGATTGAGACAGTTCGGTCGGCGGCGGCGGCATATATGCACGCTGCCCCGGGGGCGTTATCGGCGCATAGCCTGGGGGTGTGTCTTGATCTTCTCTTGTCATTGGTGTGCTTAGTTCAGCGTCTGCTATACAGTGTTCCCTAGTGTGGTGCGGTGTGCTGGCGAAGGCGTACGCCAGCACAGTCCATTAAGTGAGATGGGTGGTGGAGTGACCTCACAAACTGATATGGGGCGCAGTGTCCCGGTGAAACTCCGCACACAAAATGAAACTCGTAGCCCACGTCTGCTTCTGACTCCTTTTAATTGCGACGGCGGAGTGTCACCGCTGTGCCGTACTGCAGGTCGCAAGGGAGACAGCTTTTCCGACGCAGCCGCCCTTCCGTCCCTGGATATCTGACGGACAAACAACGTTGCTCCTTTCTTTGTTTGGACAAGAAAACAAATAAACAGGGGAAAGATTCGTGTTGGCTGCTCAGAAGGAAAAAAATGTGTTTGCACAACGGCAGACTGTAGACCGTAGTGGCTATCACTCTAGCAATAACGAACAGAGGCTGAGGAAAAAACAGAAAAGAACAGTGTACTTACTAGGTATACAGAATAAAATCGTCATAACTTCTGAACTGTTTGCGTTAGGACGTTCAAACTGCACGGTTGGCAGCGGGGCATGATGGGAATTAGTATGCGTATGCGCACACGACTTGTTGTTCTCGGTTATTATCGTGTGAAAATGTCATGGTACAGCGTGCCCGAGCGTATAGCGCTTGTGAAAGCCTACTGTGCGGGCAATAACAGCACAACTGCGGCTCAAAGCGAGTTTGCGATCGAATTCAAGCTGAAGACAATGGGTCCAAATGTGCTAACAGTCAAGAATTTGATTCACAGGTTTGAGAGAACGGGTAGTGTTCATGGTGACAGTGTTGGCAATGTCGGTCGTCCAAAACGGGTGAGAATGCCTGAAAATATCGAGAAGACACGCGCTGTTTTTCAAACCAGCTCCAGGAAATCGATCAGACGAGCTGCACAACAGGTGGGAATAAACTGGGAGACATTGCGATAAATTTTTGTTGAAGACCTGGATCTCTTCCCATACAACATTCTAACCAAGCAGCCATTAAACCCAGGGCCATGGAACAGCGGTTACGTTTCGCGAACGCTGTTATCCACAGAGTTGACGAAAAGAAATTTGATTTGAATATGATTTGGCTTAGCGACAAAGCCCATTTTCATTTTGATGGATTCGACAATAAGCAAAATTGGCTCATTTTGGGGGACTAAGAATCCGCATTTCGGTATCGAGAAATCTCGTCACCTTCAAGCAGTGACTGTGTGGTCTGCAATTTCCAGTCATGGAATAATTGGTGCGATATTCCTGTGAAGGTTTTGGAAGATGATTTCATCCTCATTACCCCAAAGTGACCCTGATTTCGATACTGTGTGGTTTATGCAAGACATAGCTCTACCCCATCGAAGCAGGAGAGTGTTTGATGACCTGGAGGAGCACTTTGGGGCCTGTATTCTGTCTCTGGGGTACCTAGAGGCCACTGGTATGGGCCTCGATTGGCCGATATATTCTCCGGATCTGAACACATGCAATTCCTTTTTGTGGGGATGTATTAAAGACAAGGCGTACAGCAATAACCCCAAAACCATTGCAGAGGTGAAAACAGCCATTTAGAAGGTCGACGACAGAATCGATTTTCCGAAACTTCAGCGGGTCATGCGGAATTTCGCTATTCGTCTGTGTCACATCATCGCCAATGATGGCAGGCATATCGAACATGACATAATCCAAATCCGAATATCTGTAGTGACGTTTACGTGTTGAATAAAGTGTGTGCACGTCGTAGTTTGTAACTAATTTACTTTTTTTTTAAGAGTTCAGTAATTGTCACGCTGTAGATTGCAGTTAATGCAAAGCCGTCTACATCCAGTCAGTTATTCTCTTCTCTCATCTACGGGCCAAATCTGTCGTGCCATACATCATTTTCCAGGCTGCGTAAGCGGTTTACTATTTGTAAATACAAACACATATATAGAACTCATTGTTTTCTATAGCGTCACAACGAAATTTCAATTTCAATAAATGAATGCCAAACGACTAAGATTAATTGAATGTAATATCTTGGCTGCGTCATGTTCCTCTTCAAATATATTCTTCACAATCGATGCTTCGACCGATCGGCTGGGATCATCATCAGGATCATTTGCTATCTCCTACAGACTTCGACAAAGTATAAAATAGTCATGTAGAATATAAGACAATGACATGACCAAGCCGGCCGCGGTGGTCTAGCGGTTCTAGGCGCTCAGTCCGGTACCGCGCGACTGCTACGGTCGCAGGTTCGAATCCTGCCTCGGGCATGGATGTGTGTGATGTCCTTAGGGTAGTTAGGTTTAAGTAGTTCTACGTTCTAGGGGACTGATGACCACAGATATTAAGTCCCATAGTACTCAGAGCCATTTGAACCATTTTTTGACATGACCAATAACTTTTGAACCTGGCCTATCGAGACGGCGGCTTTTGGTTTCGCGATATTGATACTTGATGTGTGGGACCCAACTACCGCAGTGCACATATGCAATCCATGGGTTCAGGAGGGCCCTACTGAGCACCAGGCAGGGACTAAACGACGCCACGCAACTAGCAGCCACGGGGACAGTTACGTTACTCCTTCAGCTATTCTTACAACCACGTCGCAAACCTTGAATCTCAAAATGAGCTTCTTTACGCCAAGGTAAGTATCGAAGGAAGACGGAAGTAATGAGGAATAGCAGAAATAAGAACAGCGAGAAACTTAACATCAGGATTGATGGTCATGAAGTAGATGAAGTTAAGGAAGTCTGCTACTTAGTCAGTAAAATAACCGATGTCGGACGGAGCAAGGAGAACATCAAAAGCAGACCAGCAATGGAGAAAAGGGCATTCCTTGCCAAGAGAAGTTTAGCAGTATCAAACATAGGCCTTAATTTGAGGAAGAAGTTTCTGAGAATGTATGTCTGGAGTACGGCATCTTATGGTAGTGAAACGTGGACTGTGAAAAACCGGAGCAGAAGAGAATCAAAGCATTCGAGATGTGGTGCTACAGACAAATGTTGAAAATTAGGTGGACTGATAAGATAAGGAATGAGGAGGTCCTGCATAGAATCGGAGAGTAAAGGAATACCTGGAAAACACTGACAAGGAGAAGGGACAGGGTGATAGGAAATCTATTAAGACATCATGGAATTACTTCCATGGACTAGAGGGAGCTGTAGAGGGCAAAAACTGTAGAGGAAGACAGAGATTGGAATGCATGCAGCAAGGAGTTGTGGACGTAGATTGCAAGTGCTACTCTAAGATGAAGACATTGGTACAGAAAAGAAATTCGTGGCGGGCCGCATCAAACCAGTCAGAAAACTGGTGATACACCTCCCCCCTCCCCCTCCAAAAAAAAAAAGTATCCACATGGACATGGCTCTGACATGTTTCCGAGGCTGCATTTAGACAACAAGGATCCGCCATCTGATGAATTCTGTGTAGGCTGTAGCGCTCCACTCAGTCCACGGCACACACGGCCCCCAGCAGGCGTAGACGTTTGACTACGTTGCTGAGGTCGTGGTCATCGTTGCCCATGGAGCACCATATGGCGGTGCGGCTGCGTAGAGATCTTTTATCGTTTTTGTATAAGATAGAGCTGTAATTCTTCTCGAACTTACAATACACGAAATTTTGAAATGGAGAGTGAAAATATTAGTCGTCTCTTCACAGCCAGCACTCAGGGAGATAGCCTCGGAATGCTTCCCCGAGCACGATGTCGCTGGGCAGTGTATTCCATTGTTAATTACACAAGTTAAATCATGTCTCTGATGTCACGAGTCGATTGACCTCTCCCATAACAGTTCCAATATCTGCGTACACACTATATGTGTCTAGATTACTTGTGTTACAGTTGTTCTGTGTTAATTTAGTCTCATTACAGGTTTGACGTGGTACCTGCTCCGATAACTGGCCACAATCTATACTACTTAATTTACTGACAGGTTTACATTCTACTTTGTCTGTGTGTCACTGTTTCAACATTTGGAGTCTTTTCTTCTTCTTCTTCTTCTTCTTCTTCTGCTTTTACGGCACCATGGGGCCATTTCTGTCAATCATTTTCTTGTCATCTTCTTCAGCAAGTTTACTTTCTGAATTGCCCAGTTCCTTTTTACTCTCTATGATCTTTTTTCTCGTTCATCATCCGTAAATACCCTTTTTTAGTGTACGTCGTTTGTCTATTTTTTTGTTTAAATGTTATTTTTATGTTTTCAGTTGGTTTTTCTGTTTTGTTTTGCCAGTCCTTCAATGTCGATTCCAGCTCTTTCTTATCCTCCCTGATTTCCTTATCGATTTCGTTGTTCCTTCAAGTTTCAAAGATTTTCTATAGTTTTTGTTTTGATAATCTGATTTCCGGTATCCTAATAACGTGACGAAAAAGGGACCTTTTTCTTCAACGTACTATCTGTAGTGGGCTCGAGTTCGTTGTTCACCACTTCTTTTGGCACTAACCGCCATTATCCATCTTTTTGATATTTATCATTTATGCACATTCTAGCTATTCTTCTCTTTACTTTTAGGATTTTGTCGAATCTGTTTTTCTGAGTAACTTCCGTCTGTCACCTCTGGTTGAACCACCGTCTTGTAGTGTTTGAAATTAGCTGTATTGTACGTAGACCACATTAATTTCTGAGCTTTTATTATTTTATTAGTTCTTTCTTGCTATACACGTTGCTCGTCCAAATCGTATTTTATAATTTCTCCTAGGTATTTCTAATTGTTTTATCGTTTTTACTGTCCTGTTATTTACTATTAGTTGGTTAATTCCTGGTGGACCTACCACTATTATCTCAGTCTTTTCGAATGATAGTTTTTTTTAATTTCTGGCTTCCTGAATGTTATTAGGTAGTAACGCTAAGTCTTCTGCGAATACCAAACGATTTAAGTTGATTTGATCCTTGTCGGTTCCAATTCTTATGTTTTTAGCATTTAGCTTGTACCATTCCCCCAACAAGTGCTCCAGAGCACAGTTGAAAACAATGGCGATAAACCGCCTCCGTCTTTTGAGTCTGTTTTAATCGTGAATGGCTCAGACATTTCTTCTCTGAACCGTAGATTTGTTGTTTGTTAGAGTTAATTTTATCGTTTTTATTAATTTGCAATGGAGTATCGTTTATTGTGTGAGTTGCGTATTTTTCGTTGGTTCGTCATAATAGATGTATAAACCGCCACAGTAATTGCGTTGCATTTTTTTGCGCTGATTTCTGCTAATTGCAGTTTTTTAAGTGGCGTCTGGTACAATAACCGGCACGAAGTATCCTATTTAATTGGTTGACAGGTTTGTATGCTAAATTGTCTGTGTGCGCTGTTTCATCACGTATTGTCGTTTATGTTGCTTAAGATGGTTATTTTTTGATGATATTATTCGATGTGTTAATATTTGTAATGGAAAATGATATATTTGAAGTACTGCTGTCAGAGTAACAGTTTTTAGGTAATCGCAGCTGTGTCTGCGATGGCAGCACCGTGGAGTCGTAGAATCTTTGACAGGGGATAGCTGCGATGTGCAGCAGGCGGGATTTGTTGAGTGTACAGTGTAATGTATAGACGCACTTTTGGAACTATGTGAGTTGCAGATCTATTACCAGGAGGAATGATGACTCGGAACAATGTTTGGATAGAATACGGATGTAAAAAGGGTTTTGAAATAAAGAGCAATGAATTATTTGATGATGTAAAAGGTTTATTTTTATTTTTATTTTTGTAGACTTGTATTGTTGATCCACTTCTCCCTCGTCACAGACGAGTTCTTGATAATTATTCTATTGATTGATCTTCTGAGTTATTTTACTGGACCATGGAAATTGTTAGATTACATGAAATTTTATATTAGAGTCTATATTTTTTTTTATAAGCTCCTTCCTGTTTGAAATTTCAGAACTTGAAGGTTGAGTCACGTGCTTCATTGGCATTCTGTGTCAAGAGTATGAATGTAATTTCCCTGGGCCAACTGCTGTTAGTTTTTAGCAGTATTTTTTTAGCTGTTGCAAAGTCTTTATGTGTTGGTGTCTCAGCCAGTACTTCGTTTTGCAGGCGAGATTCATAATATGTGATTGTTTCGTTTCCTTGCGCAATGTAGGTTCTGTTAGTTTCTTTATTTTACCGGGGCCATACGGCAGTGCAGAGATTTTCGTGTTTTTTGGGTTACATTCTCATACAGGTCGACATTACAGTTCGGATTTTTTAAATACAGTTACACTTTTTTCAAACAGTTCGCACTGGCCGAGTCTACTGAACTGAAATTGTTGGTTTGCTTGTTTATTTGCTTATGAATGAGATTGGTTTTCACACAAACAGGATTGAAAAGATGTCATGTAAATGATGTAATTTTGAGCTCATTAACACATATGTCAGTCACATTCCCAGGTTTCTATTTGCGATAACAGACACACACGTAAATGCTAGTCACTGACTGTAGTTGATGTGTTAAGTAGATGTTTTCTTCATTCGCCTCGTCGTTGATGTTAGTCTCAGAGGAGTCTGTTGTGCTGGAGTTTTCAACTCAACTGAATTATTCGTCTCGCTGTTACCTAACTCGATGCCGCTATGGTCTCGTTTGTTTATACATCTAGTGTGTTCAATTTTTGAGATTTGACCTGTGTGTTTCTTTAGTAATTTCCATTTGTGTGCACTCCCGAGACTCCTGAGTATTTCCTGTAGGGCCCCTGTGCTTACTCCTTGTATATTTCTATGTAACTGGCTCTGTCGCTTACAACAGTGCTAAGTGTTCCGGAGATCCAGGTTCCCGAGGTTGGCAGTCGCCGCTGCCAGCAAGCGAAACGGGCTGAAAATGCGCTGGGCCAGTTAGGAAGTGTACCATGCCACGGTCTGGAGTGTTATGTTTCATTCGTACTCTCTGCCTGATGTTAGGAAAAGAGCTGTACCGCCTACGACCCTTATCACTTTGGTGCCAGTCTCGTTGACAGATGTCCATCCGTCACGAATTTAGTTGCCGTTTATGCGCGATACTTTCTCCTGTAGGTTTTAAGACGTAAACATATTAAAAGTAAGGGACAGTCGGTCTGATAGCGCTACCACATATTCCGACACATTCAGTGTAGCGTGCATCCGACAAGTGCAGTTTTTCTGCTGTCTCGCCCGCGCCCACACGGAATTATACAGGGTGCTTCAAAAATGACCGGTATATTTGAAACGGCAATAAAAACTAAACGAGCAGCGATAGAAATACACCGTTTGTTGCAATATGCTTGGGACAACAGTACATTTTCAGGCGGACAAACTTTCGAAATTACACTAGTTACAATTTTCAACAACAGATGGCGCTGCGGTCTGGAAAACTCTATAGTACGATATTTTCCACATATCCACCATGCGTAGCAATAATATGGCGTAGTCTCTGCATGAAATTACTCGAAACCTTTGACAACGTGTCTGGCGGAATGGCTTCACATGCAGATGAGATGTACTGCTTCAGCTGTTCAATTGTTTCTGGATTCTGGCGGTACACCTGGTCTTTCAAGTGTCCCCACAGAAAGAAGTCACAGGGGTTCATGTCTGGCGAATAGGGAGGCCAATCCACGCCGCCTCCTGTATGTTTCGGATAGCCCAAAGCAATCACACGATCATCGAAATATTCATTCAGGAAATTAAAGACGTCGGCCGTGCGATGTGGCCGGGCACCATCTTGCATAAACCACGAGCTGTTCGCAGTGTCGTCTAAGGCAGTTTGTACCGCCACAAATTCACGAAGAATGTCCAGATAGCGTGATGCAGTAATCGTTTCGGATCTGAAAAATGGGCCAATGATTCCTTTGGAAGAAATGGCGGCCCAGACCAGTACTTTTTGAGGATGCAGGGACGATGGGACTGCAACATGGGGCTTTTCGGTTCCCCATATGCGCCAGTTCTGTTTATTGACGAAGCCATCCAGGTAAAAATAAGCTTCGTCAGTTAACCAAATGCTGCCCACATGCATATCGGCGTCATCAATCCTGTGGACTCTATCGTTAGCGAATGTCTCTCGTGCAGCAATGATAGCGGCGCTGAGGGGTTGCCGCGTTTGAATTTTGTGTGGATAGAGGCGTAAACTCTGGCGCATGAGACGATACGTGGACGTTGGCGTCATTTGGACCGCAGCTGCAACACGGCGAACGGAAACCCGAGGCCGCTGTTGGATCACCTGCTGCACTAGCTGCGCGTTGCCCTCTGTGGTTGCCGTACGCGGTCGCCCTACCTTTCCAGCACGTTCATCCGTCACGTTCCCAGTCCGTTGAAATTTTTCAAACAGATCCTTTATTGTATCGCTTTTCGGTCCTTTGGTTACATTAAACCTCCGTTGAAAACTTCGTCTTGTTGCAACAACACTGTGTTCTAGGCGGTGGAATTCCAAGACCAGAAAAATCCTCTGTTCTAAGGAATAAACCATGTTGTCTACAGCACACTTGCACGTTGTGAACAGCACACGCTTACAGCAGAAAGACGACGTAAAGAATGGCGCACCCACAGACTGCGTTGTCTTCTATATCTTTCACATCACTTGCAGCGCCATCTGTTGTTGAAAATGGTAACTACTGTAATTTCGAAAGTTTGTCTGCCTGAAAATGTACTGTTGTCCCAAGCATATTGCAACAAACGGTGTATTTCTATCGCTGCTCGTTTAGTTTTTATTGCCGTTTCAAATATACCGGTCATTTTTGAAACACCCTGTAAATAGTGTTCCCTTGAGCAGTCGGGAGGCGCTTTCCGAACTGAATAGAGGAGACCAGATCGGGAAGTCGGTTTCGCATGGTCGACTGCTTTAACGACAGAGCTGAGCAGAACGGAACACGGGGGGGGGGGGGGGGGGGGGGGGGGCGGGAGGGCCCTCACCCCCCCCCCCTTCCGCGCCTACGGCTGCGGTATCTGTGCCTCGCCGGTGCTTTTACCCTGATGAGCAACGGGGGCGGGAGCGGACCCAGCACGCGTGTACACGCCACGCACACGGCCACGCACGCGAGCTGTCCACACACACACACACACACCACCGAGGAAAGTCCGCCGACGCCGGCAGTGGTTCATCGTCTGCTAAAACTCGCTCGCTTGTCCGTCTTGCGAGTGACTCATGGTACGTTACAAAGATCCCCACGGACGGAGGGAGTTGATTCTGCGAACTTTGTGTTTTCGACGCATGTGACACTTTTGCCAACACGCGCGACTGTACGTCGTTCACGCCCCGGCTTTAACAGTGTTTCCGGGAAATGGACGGTAGACAATCAGTGTCTTAAAATTTTGGACAGGGATGAATCTCAGAAAGAAACATTTTCATAAGAGGGCTATAAAATTCACCGTACACAGGCAGCTTGAAAATATATCTTCGTTCCACGGCCAGTTGCGAACTCAATCATCATCACAGTGTTCGTACGTTCAGTTTTGCAAGTGAATCAGAATTTCTGAAGTGCATTTGTAAACAACTATACAAACCAGAAAACAGGGCCTGAGTAGTATATAAAATAATGACTGCTTCATCATATTGAGCATTTCATAAAGAAAAGACAATGCAAAGAGAACAAGTTAAAATTGCAGAGCATTGTATTTTTGCATGGAAATATATTCTGAGATTATTGGCTCCGAAGTTTCTATGAGACCTACACTATGTGATCTAAAGTATCTAGACACCTGTTAATGGACTTTAATGTGAAGTACGCTCACCCTGCGCCTTGATGAGGGCCTTAACTTGGGACACTTTCAAATGTGTGTCCGATTGCCTGTGGAGCGATGATGACCAGTTCTTCCGCTAGAGCCGAAAGCAGAGCGGGTAGTGATGTTTGACACAGGAATCTGCAGCGAATTCGACGCCCTAACCCATCCTAAAACTGTTCGACGCCTTACGTCATCCTAAAACTGTTCCACTGTTTTCAGGTCGAAACTGTGGGCACGCCAGTCCATTTCATAAATATCATTGGCCACAAAATTTGCCCCATTGTATCCCAGATGCTGCTTTATGACAGGGGTATTGCCGCGCTGATACAAAGGATCTTCTAGTGTACATAATACACAACGGCGTGTAACGTGTTCATGCTCTTCCTCATTCAGCACTTCCTTAAGCGCAATAAGAGGACCACACCCTAACCACGAAGGCTGGCTGGCTGGCTCTGAGCACTATGGGACTTACCATCTATGGTCATCAGTCCCCTAGAACTTGGAACTACTTAAACCTAACTAACCTAAGGACATCACACAACACCCAGTCATCACGAGGCAGAGAAAATCCCTGACCCCGCCGGGAATCGAACCCGGGCGCAGGAAGCAAGACCGCTACCGCACGACCACGAACCACGAAGGACACCCCCATATCGCAACACCACGTCCTCTGTACTTGAGTAGTGGCACAGCACGTGAAGACAGGTAATGTCCTCTAGACATTCCTCAGACCCAAACCCTTCCATCGGCTTGTCACAGCAAACAGCGTGATTCATTACTCCAGATCACTCGTTCAGAGTCGTCTACCGCCCAGTGGCGTCCCTCATTGCACCACCTCAAATGTCACTTTGCACTGGCTATAGAAATGTGTGAGATTATGAGCAGCTCCACGGTTGCACCACGTCTTAGCTCCCTACGCACAGTTTAAAAATGGTTCAAATGGCTCTGAGCACTATGGGACTTAACTTCTGACGTCATCAGTCCCTAGAACTTAGAACTACTTAAACCTAACTAACCTAAGGACATCACACACATCCATGCGCGAGGCAGGATTCGAACCTGCGACCGTAGCGGCCGCGCGGTTCCAGACTGTAGCGCCTAGAACCGCTCGGCCACTCCGGCCGGCCCTACGCACAGTCATCGTGCTAGCTGGTTTGCTGGCAGCACTTTGGAACTCACGAGTCATTTCTTCCGCTTATTTAGACCAATTTCTTACAACCATGCTCCACAACGCCTCACGGTCCCTGTTCGCCAGTAAACGAGATCTTCCGGGCAATGGTTCGGCTGTGGTTGTCCCTTCGCATTTTCACTCCACAGTCACATCACAACAGTGGATATGGGAAGCTTCAGAAGGGTTGAAATGTCCCTGATGGATTTCTTACTCAGGTGCTTTTCAATATCTAGACCACATTCGAAGACACTGAGCTCTCCTAGCCGACCCATTATGCTATTAATAATTCTCCATTGACAGTATAATACTCCCCACCTCCTTTTCTAATGGCGAGTCAGCCTCTCGTAAGAGACAGCGATCCATTACACACTACATAGAAGTTTCCGGGTTCTTTTGGTCGGTCGGTTGATTTGGGAGAGGGGACCAAACACCGAGGTCATCGGTCCCGTCGAATGAGGGAAAGATGGCGAAGGAAGTCAGCCGAGCCCTTTCAAAGGAACCATCCCGGCAATTTCCTGAAGCGATTTAGGCAAATCACGGAAAATCTAAATCCCTATGGCCGGACGCGGGTCTGAACCATCGTCCTCCCGAATGTGAGTCTGCTGTGCTAATCACTGCACCTCCTCGCTCGATACACTTTTGGCTTATTAGTACACAATAGTCTGTCCAATGAAGAACGTTTGTCAGATTAAACTGATTTCATAACAGAAAGATGACCCAGAAAGGACAAATCTAATTTGAAGACTAATACGTTTTTACATGAAAACGTCTTCCCAGAGCACTAGCTTTGGTAAGTTTTTTTACAACTTAGCGCTTCGAAGCCTCTTGCGTTGCGTGGCATTCCTCCACATACTGACCATCGCTGAATCGAGTATTGCTCTGCCATGACTTTGGCAATGAATGCTGTAATATCAGAACATTAATATTTAGAGTCATGAACAATGTATCCCTAGTTTGTTTGCCATCCAGAGTCCTAGAAACATAACTTTTCTCTGCGAACTAAGTATCAGAACATTAATATTTAGAGTCATGAACATTGTATCCCTAGTTTGTTTGCCATCCAGAGTCCTAGAAACATAACTTTTCTCTGCGAACTAAACTAAAGCTCCCATATTGAGATTCTAGAGCACGTGTCGATATCTACGAGGGACACTCACAAAAAATAAAGTTGAGTAATTAATTCGTTGTTCTTGCGGCCACAAGACCGCAGTGCTGATAAACGTTGGTACCCTGAGGCCACAGAACGGTATCCACCCGCTACAGAGGCCAAAACAGAATGGCGCATTCCGTTTAAACCTCGCAACCTTATTAATACTTCTCAGTTCGTGAAGTTTAAGGCCTGTTACTTATCAATATAAACTATTATAAGCTATTGAACCTTACCTTGATCCAGAGTCATTAGATAACTCCACCCACTGTGAACTTTATCTACTCGTTCCCAGTTGGCTGTGACTCTCAGCTTATCTTGAATTTTGGCAGTTGTATATTTATTAAAGGTCATTGTCAACATTTAAACTGCATGGCCTCCCAACTTGTATTTTGGGCAACTGTACATTTATTTAACTGTCATTGACAACGTTCCTGCTGCTGTGTACAAGTTGGGAGTTACATTTAAATTGGATGTCCTCCCAACTTATTTTGAATTTTGGCCAATTGTATTTTTATTTAAGGGTCATTTTCAATGTTTTGTTGCAGTGTATGATTTGGGATTTATGTTTAAATTGTATACCTTTCCAGTTTTGTCCGTTTTCAGGGGTTTTGTATTTTATTGCTTCAGGTTTTTTTTAAAAAAAGTTAAGGCATATACGTTGTTAAATGACCGCCCAACAGTCACAATCACTGGCGTGACTTGGATCCTTTCTGTATTTTGGATGGGTGTTATCCACTTGTGTAACGGTTACCTAACCTTGGAAATTTCTAGTACACATAGAGGCTGTCATTGTAATTCATTTTGCTGATAAAATTGTATGTTAAACATGTTTGCAGCCATGCCTGTCTGGTGTGACTTTTTCTTGTTTTTGGGAACTGTATATGAATCCGCCTAACACGTTCGAAGCAACTCTAAGAAATTATTGAGGAAAGCGACTTTGAAGGTTTCCAAGCATCCTTAAAGGGACGTTCATGAAACTGACCGAAAATCATTTTTCAGTTCATTTTTATTAGTAGAACTTATAGAAAATAAGTCCTCAAAAATTTCTGTCATGAAATCGCATCCGAAGTGCGTGAAAAATAATGAATAGTGTGACGCGGCCTTCCTGCCACGTCACTTTTCGAAGCAACATTTCAGTACTAGCTCGTTGAACAACGATTCCGTGTCTTATTTTCAAGCAAACTTGTACGGGATGCGTCTAAAAGGCTCTGATATATATAGATCATCTGTGACTCTATTCCACATCTTAGAGACAATACCCAGAATAAAAATGAGTCTCTAAACACTCTCACATGGAAACGATGTCCTAAAACCACATTTTTATCTGCTATAGTTGTCAAAATTGCAATTTATGATCCAGTTCTTGTACTTAATGATGGGAACCTAGGGACGGTGAAGGTATTAGATAGAGGAGGCTTTAAGATAAGAAATTTCACTCAAGACGTCTTGAGAGAAATACCTTTACAGCGCCTCTCTGCAACGGAAAAGTCGGTTCAAAAACTGGTAATGGAAAGCAGGCAGAAAACAAGATACCAGAAGAGAAGCCTTGATGGGAACGATGACCCGAAGTACAAATCCGAGACCTTCTAAAGAGGTGACACAAGCGAAAACGCCAGGTTGAATTTTAAATTGCACTTCCTGAAAATTATATGGTTTAAGGTTTATGTACCTTTTTCTCACAATCTATAAGGCAGAGTGCTGGTTATTGTAGCAACCCATCTTCGAGGCAGTTTTGTGCTGCATTTAACAACTGTACATTACGAAAATCGACAAACTCTTCCAGTGTGGCAAGCAGTAACTGACTGGGATCAGGCAATGCTGGACATGAAATCTGCTCACACATTACGAGTCTTTCGGTTGTTATGCAATAGTGATACAAGTATTTTAACAAACCTAGTAAATGTGTAAGTTGCCGTGGACCTCGGAGAACAAATACTTGAATATGTGTTTGGTTACATCTTGAAGAAACTTTTTTCCTTACATAATTGTGTCAAATGCAGGACTCTACTTGTAGACAACAACCAAGACTTAGATGGAAGTGACAAATTTTATTGCCATTTCAAAAGTTATGAAGACAGTTTTGGAAGCTTGAATATTTGCCGTGAAAAAGTTAGTTTATTCTTGAGGGATTGTGAAGATCGTATGGATTAGGTTTTTTATGAAAATGCTCACAATAAAACTATGGTGCATTATTTGCGGACTCGTTGATGGCTATCCCAAATTTTCCTCCTGGATGTTGTGAAGAAATTAAGCTGCTGTTGATCAAGATGTTTGTTAAAGTGAGACACTCTTACCGGCTCAAATATGGAATCAAGACTTACTTTCTAACAACGACAAACCTAATAAGAAACTGAAGAAGTTGTCTCATTTAGACTGTTGATTTTTTGATATGTATTTCATTCACTTCTGTTACTAACCACTTAATTTTCCTTGATTCCTTCGTGTAATGACATTGTTTTGTTTAGCACCTTGTTCACTGACAGATTGTTTGAAAATTATTCAAATATTTGACTTTGCGTGAAATGTAAAGTAATCTCCTCATTAATATGTTTTCAACATATTTCTCCTTCTATTTGTCCCACTTCGAATAATATTAAGATGAAGGTCGCACTTGTGGCAGCAGGAGGCAGTGGCTAAAACACAGCAGGCGTAGAGAACGACAAATGAGACGTCGTGCACTTTTGGACGTAGAGGTCTGCGCGTCTTACTTGTGAATCTGTGTGTTTATATTCTTTCAATATCAGCGTGGTAAGCTGCAGTTCTGTCCTACGTATTAAGTGTTTCTTCACGAATTTGTATGATTTTTATCCCTATTTGCGCTTATTTTAGGACCATTTATGGAAACGTCTAGTACACAAACTCTTGGAGGCAAAAAATAATTCTAGTATTTCGTAAATCATGGAGGAAAGGGATTCAAAATAAACATTATGCTTACGGCGTATCTGAAGTTCTTTTTTCTCGCCGCTTAGAGCGCTAGTGTCGCTCCAGGTGTCAAACTTTAACAAATTTTACAGCAGTGAGTGCTGCGGCTGTTATGTTAGACTGTATCGTTTCTCACCACAGTAGTAAAAGAAAGTACTTGTCTGATAAAGCGCATCCGTTTGTTCACGTGAAGCTTCCACGAACTGTCAGAACGGTCTAAAGAAAAGTCGGCGGACAAAGGACTGATTGTTTGGTGTCCCGGGTCTTTTGACGTCGGTCCCATTCGGCACATGTGCGCAGCTTGGAGGAACTCTTTAAATGAGTTGTGGGTGGGAGCTAAGTGGTTTTGGATCAGGAAAGGGTTTCAACGCTTTCGGTATCTCTTTGACTACGTTAATGGCGTCTCACAACCTACTACAAGTCTCTTGTTCAGTTGCTCGTGAATGTGTGTGTGTGTGTTTGTGGGGGGGGGGGGGGGGGAGGTGTGGAGGGGGGGGGGGGGAGTCTGTGTTGACCGCTGTCTTCAATCAACCTTATACGAACTGCACACGCTAGAGGTAAGCACAAGAGTGAAGCCGATGAATCGACTTTCCCACTTGTTTTCGACAGAATCTTGAAGTCATAATATACTGATATTTCCAGCTGCCTTTTCGTATGGTATTAGTTTTCTCCCAAGTATTTACAAGTCAAAATAAAGATAATTATCATTACTTAATTACCATTACTGTGTCTACTGCCTAAGAGTAAAAACTATCGCACGTGAATGTCAGTATTCCACTAATCTAATTCTTTATTATATTTGTTGACATATTACTTTAGCCGAATACTGGACGAAGAGTGGTCAGGCTTCGAAAAAAACAGAAGGAATCTGGAAAAATGTTAAATGGAGAAGTCAGAAAATACCCCCACATGACTGCCGTAACTATAAAAGTTCTTTAGATACGTTTATAGTGACGTCGTAGGGTGCTAAACTGGCAAAACAATTACAGTTTGTCTCTCAGCAGCGGTCTCAGTGCGATGAACCCCTTTCGAAGCCCATAAAAATATTGAACATAACTTTTCTGGCAGAGTAAATCATGTCCGCCTGATTTGGTGTAGTTCGACCATCATCTGCCGAATATTTTGATTGGAGTTTCGATTCTAGCTGTGTTGTTGAAGTGAACGGTCTGTGTCCGAACTATTAACCCATGTTTTCTTGCACGAGTAATTTAAGAAGGTGTATAACTATTCCGCAAACTAACACGCAATTGTGCAGGATCTACCAACGTAACACAAACAACATTACATGAATATCAACGCCCTACGCCAGACTGAGAATTTGAAACATGGCTGTATTTCGAATGCAAGCTGCCCACAGTTTTCGTGTGCGCAAGCTCTGACTGAAATATTCTGAAATACATTTATCTCCCATCTTGGAAGTTGGAGCGCCTCCGATACTTGGAAGATATTTACGCTGTCTGGATTTCACGCAAACACATTAAAATCAGCTAAAAGACGAACTGGAGGTGTCTCGGCGATAAAAGTAAATACTGTTTGCCAGAAAATCGAGCGTTAACCTGTAACATACATTTTTGCAAGCTCCTGCAGAATATATGATGTGAACGACCTTGTGTGACTCACACTAGTATTCATTTAAGGCATTTGTTACCCGAAAGAAAAAAGAAATTATTGCAAGAGCAAACATACCAGCATTTTCGATATCAGTGGCCCATGTCCAAAAACGCTCTTGACGGCGAAATACCGGGTGTCACTAACTTGCTACCATAACATTTTGGCATATGGTTCAAATGGCCTTGAGCACTATGGGATTTAAAATCTGAGGTCATCATCCCCTATAGCTTAGAACTACTTAAACCTAACTAACCTAAGGACATCACACACATCCATGCCCGAGGCAGGATTCGAACCTGCGACCGTAGCGGTCACGCGGTTCCAGACTGCAGCGCCTATAACCGCTCGACCACCTCGGCCGGCCATTTTGGCATAGTCTCTTGATGTATACAATTGACCATGATCAGAAAATTCCACACCGAAATATCGTGACAGTGATTTACTGACATCTGGCAATTTCGAAATTTTATCAAAATATTCATTTGCTGGGACTGGGACAGTAGAAGAAAATCGCCCAACAGTCACTGGTTTTACCACACACGTGTCTGGTTCCAATCCGTCCGGTGCTCATCAAAGAGACACTGACCCATCAGGACACTGACCAAAGATAGATGCCCGGAGCACTGGCGCCAGCGATCATAACGAGCGCTCTCCTCCAACGTACAAAGATTCTGTGGTCAGATGATGATAGAAAAAATGTAAAAAAAATAAAAATAAAATGAAAAGAGCAAGTGCATCGATATGGACAGCGTCCATATTTGCTCGTGATATCTAGCTATCGTCTGGTTCTGATTACCGTTTACCCTTCAGTGCGCCGATGAATTTCAATGACAGCCTTCTGTGGTGAAATACTGCCCGCCCGCGCAAGCTGTTGCAGCTGCAGGGCGAGAAGGCTCAGGGGAGACATTTTTTGACGCGCAGTTCGCACGCCCTTCTCCACGGGGGTCAGCGCGTACGGCTTAGCGCGCCGGCCGTGATGTGTTTAGAAGCTGCAGTAACCGGAGCGGCAGGGAAGAACAGATGCGGCCCGGAATATGGGAGAGCGCCGGCGCCGGGGGCGGCCGTAATGGCGTCGCTAAGTGGATAATCGGTCTGGTGTCGCGCCGGCCTTATCGCCGTGACTGCTGCCCCCGGCCCGGGCCTAATGAAATTAGCAGGCCCGGGGGCAGAGCGGGGCCCACCATCTCCCCGGGGGAGCCTCCACCCCTCCCTCACCTGCACTGCTTTGCTCCTCGCCGGAATCCTCCAGGATCCGCCGCACTGGCTACACGTCACGTGTAATTCTCTTGCCATGGGAGGCCCGACACTAGGCGAGGATACAGGGCACGGCAGTGGGGGGGAGGGGTGAGTCGCAGTTTTTTACTGCCTTCCTCTACAAAATATCACTTACCATCCCTCCCAATTTTAACATATGATAACACAGAAGCCTATAACCTTAATGTAATAATAACAAAAAAAGAGAAAAGTGTTTTAACTTCTTCACTCCTGAAATAAAAAAAAAATCGCAGCAAATTTTTCTTATCATATTTATCAGCACACTTACACTACTGGCCATTAAAATTGCTACACCACGAAGATGACGTGCTACAGGCGCGAAATTTAGCCGACAGGAAGAAGGTGCTGTGATATGCAAATGATTAGCTTTTCAGAGCGTTCACACAAGGCTGGCGCCGGTGTCGACAACAACAACGTGCTGACATGAGGAAAGTTTCCAACTGATTTCTCATACACAAACAGCAGTTGACCGGCTTTGCCTGGTGAAACGTTGTTGTGATGCCTCGTGTAAGGAGGAGAAATGCGTACCATCACGTTTCAGACTTTGATAAAGGTCGGATTGTAGCCTATCGCGATTGCAGTTTATCGTATCGCGACATTGCTGCTCGCGTTGGTCGAGATCCAATGACTGTTAGCACAATATGGAATCGGTGTGTTGAGGAGGGTAATACGGAACGCCGTGCTGGATCCCAACGGCCTCGTATCACTAGCAGTCGAGATGACAGGCATCTTATCCGCATGGCTGTAACGGATCGTGCAGCCACGTCTCGATACCTGAGCCAACAGAGGGGGACGTTTGCAAGACAACAACCATCTGCACGAACAGTTCGACGACGTTTGCAGCAGCATGGACTATCAGCTCGGAGACTATGGCTGCGGTTTCCCTTGACGCTGCATCACAGACAGGAGCGCCTGCGATGGTGTACCCAACGACGAACCTGGGTGCACGAATGGCAAAACGTCATTTTTTCGGATGAATCCAGGTTCTGTTTACAGCATCATGATGGTCGCATCCTTGTTTGGCGAGATCGCGGTGAATGCACATTGGAAGCATGTATTCGTCACCGCCATACTCGCGTATCACCCGGCGTGACGGTATGGGGTGCCATTGGTTTCACGTCTCGGTCACCTCTTGTTCGCATTGACGGCACTTTGAAACAGTGGACGCTACATTTCAGATGTGTTACGACCCGTGGCTCTACCCTTCATTCGATCACTGCGAAACCCTACATTTCAGGAGGATAGTGCACGACCGCACGTTGCAGGTCCTGTACGGGTCTTTCTGGATACAGAAAATGTTCGACTGCTGCCCTGGCCAGCACATTCTCCAGATCTCTCACCAATTAACGTCTGGTCAATGGTGGCCGAGCAACTGGCTCGCCACAATACGCCAGTCACTACTCTTGATGAACTGTGGTATCGTGTTGAAGCTGCATGGGCAGCTGTACCTGTACACGCCATCCAAGCTCTGTTTGACTCAATGCCCAGGCGTATCAAGGCCGCTATTACGGCCAGAGGTGGTTGTTCTGGGTATTGATTTCTCAGGATCTATGCACCCAAATTACGTGAAAATGTAATAACATGTCAGATCTAGTATTATATATTTGCCCAATGAATACCCGTTTATCACCTGCATTTCTTCTTGGTGTAGCAATTTTAATTGCCAGTAGTGTATAAAGAAGTATGATACAAATGCAAATGAAATATTTTTTTTATGGTTCACTAAGGCATAAATGGAGTTTCACATATTTGGACCTCAGGTCTCCCTTATCGTGAAAATGTACCAATCTCTGCTTTATACCCCCCTCCCCCCATCTTCAATAACAACATTTGTTGAGCGACATAAATATATATATATATATATATATATATATATATATATATATATATATATATATATATATATATAATTTTAAACAATAAACTCTATTTGCTAATAGACAGAGAAAATAGGATTCTTAATGTTTATGTTTTTTAATTATAAGAGTTTCAATACAAGTTTTTGTTCATGCTCTGAAATAACTTCATAGATGCATGAAAATAATAATCATACAATAATTTACGGCATTTAATAATTTGCTGTTGCCAATGTATAAATCTTTAAGATACATTTTATGATAAACTTCAAAATAATTATTTTTCATGATTAATGAATGCATTTCACATTTGATGCACATGTTTCCTGCATTTGGGGGCATTCCTTTTCTCAACAAATTTTGATATTTGGCCCACATTGTAAAATCTCACTTCTGAAACTGGTTGCAACACAGCTTGTCTTGGCTTTTTATTCACATTTTCTACATCGTATACATCTTCACAGTCAGAGTTATTCACTGCACAAGAACGTCCTTTTCTCGTAGCTACTGGCACGACATCTTAGCGTCGAACGTTGTTACTTTTTATAAGTCATTTCATTAAGCTCAAATACGAGAAGTCATCATCTTCCTAATCACACAGTTACGCATTGCTTTCACTAGTAAGAGCCTGTAAGTGCTCATCGGTTAATATTTCATGCTTTTCTGTACAGTGTAGAAGTAGTAGTTGTTTCAGTACCCTATTATCGAAAACCAAATTCAAATTAGCAAATATGCGTTCTGGCTTGAAGTCCATGTACGAGGACCTCCAGAAAATTAGTAATTTCATAGCAACGAACAAAACTTATACAAATCTGAACTAATTCTCAACATCTAGAATAGTTAGCGGATAATAGGTATAAAGTGCAGACTTTTTATCTAACATTTAAGTATAATAATTATTTACACTGATTAGCCAGAAAGTTTTGACCACCTACCTAATAGCCGGTACGACCATCTTTGGCATGGTTAACAGCATCGGCGTCTCATGGCATGGAAGCAATGATGCTTTGGAAGGTCGCTGGAGAAGTTAGTACCACATCTGCACACACAAGTCATATAATTCCCGTAAAATCCGGAGAGGGGGGAGGGAGGCATTAGCTCTGACATCACGTTTAATCAAATCATCCGAGACGTGTTCAATCGGGTTCAGATCTGGCGAGACTGGGGGGGGGGGGGGGGCAATACAGCGACTGGAACTCGCCACTGTGTTCCTCGAACCATTCCGTCACACTCCCGGTCTTGTCAAGTGGCGCATTGTTTTGATGAAAAAGTATCACTGCCGTCGGGAAACATGATGGTCATGAAGTGGTGTACGCGGTCTGTAACCAGCGTGCAATACTCATCGGCCGTCATGGTGCCTTGCACGACCTCCACTGGACGCATGGATGCTCACGTGAATGTTTCTCCAGAGCCGACAACTTGTTTCCGGCTCGCAGTACAGGTGTCAAGGAGTTTTTGCCGTGGAAGACGACGGATTTGCGCCCTTCCGTGGGACTGATGAAGAAGAAATTGGGTTTCGTCAGACCATACAATGCTCTGCCACTGCGCTGACTACCAGTTCCGATAGTCGCGTGCCCATTTCCGTTGTAGTCGCCGATGTCGTGGTGTTAATATTGGCACATGCTTGGGTCGTCGGCTGCGAAGGCTCACCGTTAGGAGTTTGCGTGAACTGTGTATTCTGACACTCTTGTACTCTGCCCAGCATGAAAGTCTGATGCTAGTTCCACCACATTTCGCCGCCTGTCCTGTTTAGCAGTCTGCCCAGCCTGGGATTTCCGTCATCTGTAATGAGTGGTGGTCGCCCAAGTCCACGACGTCTGGAAGTGGTTTCACCTCGGTTTTGACACGTGTTGAAGACATTAACCACAGCATTCCTCGAACACCCAACAAGTCGTGCCGAAATGCTCGTGCCGAGCCTCCGGGCCGTCACAACCTGCCCTCGGCCAAACTCAGACAGTTCGAGCGCCTTCCCCGTTCTACATGCGGACAGACCGCTCACTGATACTACACGCACTGTCATTTTTCATCAGTTGACACTGCTAGCGATAGTAATTCGGTGGTCACAAGGTTCCGGCTGAGCAGTGTACGCACCTTACCAATTTGTAGATGTAATCGTTTCTTGTGGATCGCCAGCTGTAAACTAATAAACGAATCGTTTATCATATCGTGCAACATACACTCCTGGAAATGGAAAAAAGAACACATTGACACCGGTGTGTCAGACCCACCATACTTGCTCCGGACACTGCGAGAGGGCTGTACAAACAATGATCACACGCACGGCACAGCGGACACACCAGGAACCTCGGTGTTGGCCGTCGAATGGCGCTAGCTGCGCAGCATTTGTGCACCGCCGCCGTCAGTGTCAGCCAGTTTGCCGTGGCATACGGAGCTCCATCGCAGTCTTTAACACTGGTGGCATGCCGCGACAGCGTGGACGTGAACCGTATGTGCAGTTGACGGACTTTGAGCGAGGGCGTATAGTGGGCATGCGGGAGGCCGGGTGGACGTACCGCCGAATTGCTCAACACGTGGGGCGTGAGGTCTCCACAGTACATCGATGTTGTCGCCAGTGGTCGGCGGAAGGTGCACGTGCCCGTCGACCTGGGACCGGACCGCAGCGACGCACGGATGCACGCCAAGACCGTAGGATCATACGCAGTGCCGTAGGGGACCGCACCGCCACTTCCCAGCAAATTAGGGACACTGTTGCTCCTGGGGTATCGGCGAGGACCATTCGCAACCGTCTCCATGAAGCTGGGCTACGGTCCCGCACACCGTTAGGCCGTCTTCCGCTCACGCCCCAACATCGTGCAGCCCGCCTCCAGTGGTGTCGCGACAGGCGTGAATGGAGGGACGAATGGAGACGTGTCGTCTTCAGCGATGAGAGTCGCTTCTGCCTTGGTGCCAATGATGGTCGTATGCGTGTTTGGCGACGTGCAGGTGAGCGCCACAATCAGGACTGCATACGACCGAGGCACACAGGGCCAACACCCGGCATCATGGTGTGGGGAGCGATCTCCTACACTGGCCGTACACCACTGGTGATCGTCGAGGGGACACTGAATAGTGCACGGTACATCCAAACCGTCATCGAACCCATCGTTCTACCATTCCTAGACCGGCAAGGGAACTTGCTGTTCCAACAGGACAATGCACGTCCGCATGTATCCCGTGCCACCCAACGTGCTCTAGAAGGTGTAAGTCAACTACCCTGGCCAGCAAGATCTCCGGATCTGTCCCCCATTGAGCATGTTTGGGACTGGATGAAGCGTCGTCTCACGCGGTCTGCACGTCCAGCACGAACGCTGGTCCAACTGAGGCGCCAGGTGGAAATGGCATGGCAAGCCGTACCACAGGACTACATCCAGCATCTCTACGATCGTCTCCATGGGAGAATAGCAGCCTGCATTGCTGCGAAAGGTGGATATACACTGTACTAGTGCCGACATTGTGCATGCTCTGTTGCCTGTGTCTATGTGCCTGTGGTTCTGTCAGTGTGATCATGTGATGTATCTGACCCCAGGAATGTGTCAATAAAGTTTCCCCTTCCTGGGACAATGAATTCACGGTGTTCTTATTTCAATTTCCAGGAGTGTAGTAATCATTAACTTCACGTAACTAGAATAATATTAATTTTCTGATGCTGCCGGCCGTTGTGGCCGAGAGGTTCTAGGCGCTTCAGTCTGGAACCGCACTGCTGCTACGTTCGCAGGTTCGACTGCTGCCTCGGGCATCGATGTGTGTGCTGTCCTTAGGTGGGTTAGGTTTAAGTAGTTCTAAGTCTAGGGGATTGATGACCTCAGATGTTAAGTCCCATAGTGCTTAGAGCCATTTGAACCATTTTTTGCTGATGCTATACTAATTTGCACCTTTCTTTCAGCTACAAGAAGGAGGTAAAGATAGTCAGTCTTTGTCATATGTTGAGCTCTTAGGGTGTACGTCTGTATTTGCGTTCTTGATTTTTCTTTTCTTGTGAACATTGGGTTGGTGGTAGGCGAGAAGTGTAATGTTGTTCGCGACAGCTTCAGGGTTTGTCGAACTTGCACGTGCACGCGGATTAGCTAGGATGAAGGAGGTTAAAAAGAAAGTATCCAATCATTCAGAAACTACAGACAGTGACTTAACTGTGGATTTACAGCAGGACAGAACGCAGCAGGGCGAGGATAGGGAAATTCAGAATGATGTTTTTCATGGATAATTTGTTACATAAAGTAAACCAATTAATATTTAGGATAGTAGGGGCCAGTTAGAAACTGAATACGTGAGTGAGAAAATGTGAAGATCTCACAGGCGACTGATCTCCTAATAGCCGCTGGACGCGAGGAAGTAAAAGAGAGTGCTACAAATCGTGTGCCGCCTCCTTCTGTTTCGGTGCCATTTGATCGTCAGTTCTTTTTTACTGAGATAGCGTTGGAAAATAAACAAAATCCATAAAAATCAAAGAAAGTTTGTGAAAAATAGACAAAAAAGCGGGAGAAAATTTTGCAAGAATAAAATGGCTCTGAGCACTATGGGACTTAACTTCTGAGGTCATCAGTCCCCTAGAACTTAGAACTACTTTAACTTAACTAACCTAAGGACATCACACACATCCATGTCCGAGGCAGGATTCGAACCTGCGGCCGTAGCGGTCACGCGGTTCCAGACTGTAGCACCTAGAACCGCTCGACCACCCCTGCCGGCTGCAAGAATAGCATCGAAAAGTATACAGAAGTACAATATGACAGACGGAGATTTCGCAAAGTAGAGAAGAAGGTAGCAGATCAGACAAAAAGAGAAGGATGAGTTGATAGCCGAGCTAAATAAGAAAATCGAGGAGGAGATCAAAAAGTCCGAATCCAGACTAACTAATATGACTGATAAGAGAGTGTGTGATTGCAACGCTAGGATAGATGCATTCCCACAAGGAATGAAAGACGTCACGGACGACCTGCGGAAAGGTGTCTATATAAATAGAGATCAAATTGGAGAAATCAAAGAATGGAAACCTGATGTTACAGACGAAGCAGCTAAAGTCAACGAGTAAGTCGAAGAGACACATGATCTGAAAGGACTGTGCTGGCTAATTTAAAAGATCAGAAAGAGATCAAGGTGCTACTTCAATTCAAAGAAATTCAAGTGGGTATTAATCGCAGAAACAGTGAAGCGCTGGTTGTATTATTTAAAGAGAGAGCTCAGCTAACCGGCAGGCTCTGTTAAATACGCGGCGAGCTGGATCTCTCATCTCCAGCTGTACAGTTAGGGAGTATCAGGAAACTGATGAAGACAAGATACGCAAGTGAACAATTTCAAGACGGACTGCCAACGGTTTGGTCTGCAAGTTATTAAATATGTATTATTTGTCAACATCGCAGAGACGAATCAATGGAAATCAGGCGAGTAACAGTGATCAAATACAAAACAATGGGTAATTTAAGAGTGCATTTTAAAATGAGTACTGAGGGAAAGGTAAACGAGAAGGTGTAAAATTGAGCATCTCGATCATGCATTACAAACGGCGTAAGAATGTAGTCTTTCTTTCTCACTGTTCAATACTTCGAAGAAACAATGATGGATATAAAAGAAAAGTTCAAGAATGACATTAAAATTCAAGGTGAAAGGAAATCAATGTTAAGCTTCCCCTTTTATCATTTGCTGCTTTTACCGTTGAAAACAATATGTATAATAATTTGTTTTCATCAGTGATTGCTACGTCACTTTAACACTACCTCAGAGAAATCAAAATATAGAGAAAAACAACATTCCAAACTCTTTCGTTACAATATTTCGGTAGTCATGCTACTGATTTAAGAAACACGATAACAACAAATTCTCACATCTTCGTGATATACACTGAAGTGCCAAAGAAACTGGTATACGCATGCGTATTCAAATACAGAGATGTATAAATAGGCAGAATAAGACAACGTGTTCAAAATGGTTCAAATGGCTCTAAGCACTTCAAAAAATGGTTCAAATGGCTCTAAGCACTATGGAACTTAACATCTGAGGTCATCAGCCCCCAGGCTTAGAACTAATTAAACCTAACTAACCTAAGGACATCAGACAGATCCATGCCGGAGGCAGGATTCGAACCCGCGACCGCAGCAGCCGCATGGTTCCGGACTGAAGCGCCTAGAACCGCTCGATCGCAGCGGCCGGCAAGATAATAAGTGTCTGGCGCAGTTGTTAGATCTGTTACTACTGCTACAATGGCAGGTTTATGAGGAATTAAGTGAGATTAGACGTGGAGTTATAGCCTGCGCACGAGCTATAGGACTCAGAATCTCCGAGGTAGCGATGGAGTGGGGATTTTCCAGTACGACTACTTCATGAATGTGCCGTGAATATCAGGAACCCTGTAAAACATCAAATCTCCGACATCCTGCAAGAACGGGACCAATGACGACTGAAGAGAATCGTTCAATATGACAGAAGTGCAATCCTTCCGCGAATTGCTGCAGATTTAAATACTGGGCCATCAACAAGTGTCAGCTTGCCAACCGTACAACGAAATATCATCGATATGGGCTTCCGAACATGAAGGCCCACTCGTGTACCCTTTATGACTGCGCGACACAGTGTTTTACGCCTCACCTGGGCCCGTCAACACCGACGTTGGACAGTTGATGACCGGAAACATGTTGCCTGATCGGATGAGTCCCTCTTCAAATTGTATCGAGCGGATGGACGTGTACGGGTGTGGAGACAACCTCACGCCTGCATGTCAGCCGGGGACTGTTCAAGCTGGTGGAGACTCTGTAGTGGTGTGGGGCGTATGCAGTTGGAGCGATATGGGATACGTCTAGATACGACTCTGACAAGTAAGACGTACGTGAGCATCCTGTCTTATCATCTGCATCCATTCATATCCATTGTACATTCCAACGGACAGCAGGACAATTCGACATCCTACACGTCCAGAATTATTACAGAGAGGCTCCAGGAACTCCCTTCTCAGTTTAAACACTTCCGCGGGCTACCAAACTCCCCAGACATGAAAATTATTTAGCACATCTGGGATGCCTTGCAACATCCTGTTCAGAAGAGATTTCCAGCCCTCGTACTCTTACGGATTTATGGACTGCAGGATTCATGGTACCAATTCCCTCCAGCACTAATTCAGATATTAGACGAGTCCACGCCACGTCCTGTTGCGGCATTTCTGCGTGCTCGCGGGCCCGCTACACGCCATTACACAGGTGTACAAGTTTTTCGACTCTTCAGTGTATATAACACAGAATCGAAGTATGCACTGCTGCATGCCGTGGTTACCACCTGCAGCGCAGCCGCCAACCACTGAGCCGTGTATCGCGGGTTGCCGCAGCGGCGTCCTGCTGAAGACACTTCCTCTGGAGATCAACGGACACGCTTCGAATTGTCTTCATCCGAACCTGCAGTGGTTGCCATGGTATCGTGTGGCCCAAGCCTCGTCCAGGAGGCATAAGAATCTCCACAAACAGGAATGCAATCCTGGCACTACTTCGCTGCCGTGGTATGCTTCTGCTGAGCGGGTATTTACTTCGCTGCCTGATCTCTCCGAATCCAGTTCACACTCTGGGCTTATGCTAGCGGCATCTCGCAGCTCAGCTATCAGAGTTCACTCCGCTGAGCCAACGAGTATTTGACAATAGTGTGCATAGACTTAGTCAATCCTCGAGCACCCTGTCGCCCATCACCAAGTACGGCCTTGCAGACTTCGACTGTATAAGGAAATTCTTGTGATAGGTCAATTATTAACTTTCGAACATTCTGTGTGGTTTCTGTTTGTTCTATATCGTGTCTCCCTACCACTTTCGCGCAACGACGCTCTGAGCGTGTTTTTTAGGGAATTGACTAGTTTGAACCTGGGACCTGTTGCTGATAAGGAGACGCCAGACCACACATGACATGTAGAGTTCAGAAGGGTTCAGTGAGACTAGCGATGATATAACCAAATTCTTAATGATTTCAGCGTCAGCTCCACTGCACTCCCTGTAAAAGAATCTTAATACTAACTATATTTAGTGGAGGGGTTCAAGGCTTTCCTATTTTTAGTTAGCTGGTAAAATAACGTCGAAAAAGCAGTTAAGTTTACCATTGGAAATTTTATTCTACTCACAAAACATTGTTTATAAATTGCACTATTGATAAAAGCCATGGTATGCTTCTGCTGAGCGGGTATTTACTTCGCTGCCTGATCTCTCCGCATCCAGTTCACACTCTGGGCTTATGCTAGCGGCATCTCGCAGCTCAGCTATCAGAGTTCACTCCGCTGAGCCAACGAGTATTTGACAATAGTGTGCATAGACTTAGTCAATCCTCGAGCACCCTGTCGCCCATCACCAAGTACGGCCTTACAGACTTCGACTATATAAGGAAGTTTTCTTCAGTTTCGTGCATCAGCGTGCTGTTTAATAGCAGTAGTGTGACTTCTACACTTTTTTTTTTTTGCCAGTGGTGGCTTGCCCAAGCGGTCTTCTCGTTGGGCCGTTTTTTGCTCGCTCCACTGAGTGGGGGCGTTCGGAGAAACTTCTGGCGTTTGGTGTCCGGTCGTGTCTCTGCAGGGATTTGCCACTGTGTGGTTCCGTGTTCTGTCCCAACAGGGTTCCGCTTCGTGGGCAGATTTATTGCCCACTTCCGATACAAGAGCCCTCTGTTGGTCTCGCTGTCCTTTCCCTTCTCTTGACACTTCTGCCTTGTAGGAATCATGTCTTGCTAATTACGTCCTTTCCTCTCTTGATACTTCTCGCAATGCATCTGGTCTTTGCTGGAGTTTTTACAATGGTTCTTACAAAAAATTTTACTTATATTCATCTAACATATGTCTAGTACCTACATTGTTTTACACCTTTTTGAAAAGCTTTACAAATTTTGGTGCCCTTTCCATGTTACAATTCTAAGATATTTTGAGTCTTAGCTTATACAAGAAACCTCAAATTCGTTTTTTATTTTTGTGTAGTGTCGTGGTGTATAGCATTTTAGTATTCCATGCCGTTAGACTATCTATGCTTTATCCCTTCACCTTAATCTATGGTACTTTTGGTGTTATTTTTGTTTTTGTTTTTATCGAAACTACTTTCTTTTTCCCACCTTCCTCTCTCTTCATTCTTCTTTCTCCTGACGATCTTATCTGCAACATAATCTTGAAATATTGTGCTGATTATTTACCAGTAACAAAATTAATCTTCAAACTTGTACTGAAAGTGTTTAATACTGCCAGTCTTATGTAAAAATACCTCTGCCTTATCTCGTAAAATACCCTCTAATTCTCTTTTACTGTGTCCTGAAATACCTTGAACTTCTTGCAATTTTTCGTCGATTTCGTCGACTTCTAACATGAGTTGAGGCGATTCCCCCTTTTGTGCATACCATTCTAATTCTTCATCCTCTTTATCTCGCATCATTCTTAATTGTTTGTTTGTAACTGGTATTTCTTCTAATTTTAGCTTTTGCTCAAAGATGTGTGACATTCCCGAATGTTACACTACCTTTCCCCATATCTATTATCGCTCGTCTCTCGTTTAAAAAATCTGCATCTATAATCAAATTTACAGTTAGTTTAGGTATAATCACGAAGTTGGCTTCGATCTTTTGACATTGACACGAAAGAGTTAACTTTGTTTGTCTCGTAACTTCTGCAGCATTGTTTCTAATAGGACCTCTTACTTTAATCTTATGTGTTTTCATGGTGGTGGTGGTTCGTGTTTAACGTCCCGTCGACAACGAGGTCATCAGAGACGGAGCGCAAGCTCGGGTTAGGGAAGGATTGGGAAGGAAATCGGCTGTGCCCTTTCAAAGGAAGCATCCCGGCATTTGGCTGAAACGATTTAGGGAAATCACGGAAAACTTAAATCAGGATGGCCGGAGATGGGATTGAACCATCGTCCTCCCAAATGCGAGTCCAGTGTGCCAAACACTGTGCCACCACGCTCGGTTTTTGTGTTTTCAGAACTGGCAGTTCCTCATTGGCATTACACTGCATGAATAAATTTTCTGAGATCGCAGTGAGTTCACTTCCTCTATCAATTACAATATTGACTGGGATATGCTTTACCATGGCTTTCACAATTGGTTGAATTTGAAATGGTTGGTTCTGTTCTTCTTCTTCTTGCATCAACGAGTCCTCCACTGAATCATACACGAGTCTTTTTAGGAATTTCCCTTGTGAATTCGAACTTTCTGTAGGATAAGCTTCGACTGCTGCTTCTCTCTCTTTTATTTCCTCTTCTCTATTTCTTCCTTCATTTACACTTTCTTCAACATCCTCTACTTTTTCCTCATCCTCGTCTATCTTCTCCTTCTTCGTCGCTACTTCCACATAATCGCATCTAATTGCTCTAATTATCGCTTCATAACTTCCTTCATTATATACGTTGGGTTGTGTGCCCACTCGTAACTTATTTTCAACTTTTGTCGACTGTGCTTTATCGTCATTGATTCGCTTTCCCTGGTTTCCATCTCAAATAGCGCTGCAATACTCATTACTTCGTCCTTTCCTCCTGCATTCGTTGTGCATGCCTCTGGTAATGTCTCTGGTAATTCATCTTCCTCGTCAGTATTTTCCCAATTAATTTCGTCCCAACACGATATTGTTATTTTCTTGTCTTCGTTTTCATCTGGTCCTTGCGGATTTGTTTCTTCCTTCTTCTCTTCTCGTGATAAGATTTTTACTTTTCTGTTCAAGGTGCTGCAATTGTCCTGGGTCGTATAAAGGCACATTTGCATGCCGAGCGTGAGTTTCCTCGGAAACACGAGATATTAATTAAATAAATAATCAGTGACAAATAAATAAAGCCTATGGCACACAACTGCAGCGCTGTGTCGCTGATAAAACAAAAGCACAATTTCGTTACTCGTATGTTTGATTAAAAAAAAGAGAGAGAGCTCTGGTTGAAGTGGTGCGAGAAGCACGTATTTTAGTTTATTGTCTGGCACACCGCCATATTTCATGTTATAGAAAATTACTGCGAGTTGCAACCATACTAGGCACTCGATTCTGAAAAGAATTTATATTTATAAAAGTAAGTAGGATTGTGAACAGTAGGCTTATTCATTGAATATATATGATTTAACTAACTGTGTAATTTTTTTGTTTAGTAGACAATCCCCTCTGTAGGACGTTTTGGCATGGCTGGCAAATTATTGTAATATTGAGATTTAGTTTATGAGTCCGCACCTACCGCAGCAGTCTTTGGAAACGATTTAATTACGAAGTCCGATTATTTCAGTTTTATTTCACGGTCAACTACGAGTAACATTGCCTTTACGAAAAAGCCATTGTCAAGCGTCTGATACCGAATAATTAAAACCTGACGACTTATAGGAGAGACAATCATACAGATAAAAATAATTAATATTTTATTTTATTTTAATTTATTTTATTAATTTTATATTGGCGACTGCGTGTCGGACTTGTTATTTTGTCATTTGTTACATTGTTCTCTTTGTTTCATGTGAAAAATCAACCTTCTGGTCCTGGACTTGACTATATGAGAAATAAAAAAAAAATCAGAAGATATTTGCCAATTATAAAATTTTGTGGGAAGAGGCAAAGAAGCTTCCAGCAAAATAAGGTAAGACGCAGCATCTTTGCATTAGCAGGGTTGACCAGACGTATAATTCAGTGTATTAGCTTTTCAGTAAAATTCTGTAGTGTTTCTTTTCCGCATAACAGTTTCAGTGATAAATTCCATTCTCAGTATTTTTCCTTAAACAATAACGTACGCAACAATACCAATACACGAGTGTACAATATGGCCGACTTCTGTACGATATCATGTAACATGGCCAGCAGCCATTACCAATAATCTCAAATTCAGTTTATATTTTTAAATTAACAGACAGCCATTGTTGCTACGACCGATTCATGCTCAACTGCATTTTATTTTAAAACCAGTGTCAAACATTAATTTCTTGAAATATATATCACGTGTGGCATGGTAATAACTAGAAAACAATACGCAAAAATGGAACAGCAAAGACGTACTATTCAGACGCAATCCGACTCGGACGAGAGACAAATGTTAGAAAATGACTTTACGACAGCAACCGGTAGTGACGATTCATCAAACATTGAGGCAAGTGTTGACGAAAATGTTGACAATAGGCCTTCCACCACAAAAATTTCAAAGTCTCAATCAGAGCCCATGTTAATGCATGACGTCACGTCTAATGACGCGGCGGGGGCAGAGACCTTGCAAACAGTAAACATTGCCAACATGTTACAAGTGCTAATGAAACAGAACGCGGAAAACATGGCAACCTTAAAGACACAAAATGACGAAATTAAATCTGACCTCATAGCAATCAAAGCATGTAATGACACTTTGTGTAAACGTGTGGAACTTATAGACGCCACACTGACCAAACAGATGACTGAACTCAGTACGAAATTTTCCAAGCTTAATACGAGACAAGAAAAGACTACAAATGACGTAGCACTTTTACAGACACAATTAAAAAACCTTAATGTCACGTGTGAAGCTCTTACTGAACAAATTCAAACATATCCTTCAGTACACGACAACCTTGAAAAACGAATTACTGACGTGCAGAATAAATTTGACGATGTTGAACAACACCTGACTGACATCTTACAATCTGATGCCACAGCTCATTTTCAAAATATTAATAAAGAATTTCATGATTGGGTAGAGAACAAAGACAAACATTTTGATAGATGCATACGTGAAAATTTACCAACAATTGTGCACGACTCCGTAGCGGAATACATCACTAATAACAAACAGCTGATTAGTGACGCAGTACAATCCGTCACTGCACCCATGAGACAATTCACCGATCAACCACAGTCTGAATGTAACGAAAATATCAGTCAAAATGTACAGTTCAGAAATCAATATACATTCGAGTATGACGCACACATACCGCACACAACATACACACAAGAACAAAACACACCACGACAACAACACATACCACAACGTGCAAACACAAACACAAGCTATTATCATGGTAAACCACAGCAACATTATCGTAATTACTCGCCAGCTGAGCATTGCAGTAATTACAGTGGTACAAATCCATATCATAATGCAAAGGAAGAAGAAAGCTTAATGAAACACAGGCAATTTCAGATTTTTATCCCAGAAAAACGAACCATTCATCCGGTGATTTTTCTCAAATCTTTTAGTAACGCATTTCCACGCACTTGGAGTGACCGGAAAAAGATTTCATATATTGTCGGTTACATCCAAGGCGATGCAGCTGTCTGGGCATACAGTCAAGCTGACGTATGTACCACGTACTGTGAGTTTGAGCGTGCTTTTCTGAACAAATTCTGGTCGCAATCCGTCCAGGAGCGACTCAGAAGACAAATTTTAGAACCTGAAACTTTTAACAGTAAAAATGGTAACTTACGCAGATATTTTGAAAAATACTTGAACATGGGACATTTTTTAGACGAACCAGTCGGAACACGTGATATACTCCGAGCGTTGAAGGCCAAATTGCCTTTCAACATTAAGGAAAAACTTCTACATATCCCGGATGACGATTCAGATTATTTTTTAACAGCTTTAGATTCGGTTGACATGTTACTTGAAGATCAGCGCTTCGCGCGGCAAAACAGCAGCCATAATGTTTACACTAGTGGTATGCAAAACATGCAGGCTTGCCAACACAATTCTGGCGCGCCCACAGTTGGATACGCGGTACAGCAAAAACAGCAAACTCACATGCCGTCTCAATACGGAAATCAAAATCAACACGCGTATTCCAATACAAACAACAATTACAACAGTAATAACACTCCATGCGGCAATCCATACAAAAGGCACCGCGGTAATAACAACAACGGTAACAACGGATACAAATGTAACAACAAAAACACAAACAGAAATAGAAATAATAATAACTACGAGCCAAGACAGCATCAAGGCTGCACTCGTAGCGATCAATACTTTCATTCAAACACTGCTTTACCACAGCAGCCACCAGGACAAAATTGGAGCATACCTTACGACCGACAGGTAAGTTATAATGCGCAACAGCAACAACAACCGCAAAAGTTTGGAGATCATAATAGGCAATATCCGAATGTGAATATAATAGAAATGACACCTGATGCACAACCCCAATCTGTGTCAGTACCTAGTACAAATGATAATCCAACAAACTAGAAACAGTCACTACTTTGCCCCAGGTCGTGGCTGAAGAATTCTTGGGGGGCGACTTCAATGTTAATCAGTTATTTGACACCACACTTGAACAACAGAATAATGATATGCCGAGTAATTCTAAACAAAAACTACCTGTTTTATTTATAAGATACAACCACAATAACAATATATCAGATGAACGTTTACAAGACAGTACACAATGTCGTTTAAACACAAATGAAATTGTTTTAGCATCCACTACTGGTGTAGTAGGTGGGATTCCAACTACTATTATCCTAGATACAGGTGCAGCTGTGGACGTTTTGTCTTTTAATTTCTATAAAAAGATGTGTGAATTGGAACCTGTGCCTGAGTTTCCTGCCCAAAACTGTAAAATAACTACTGCACTAGGTAATAAGTCATGTAGGGTTACGAAGCAAGTTTTTGTAAACGTTAAAATAGGTAATGGAACCGTACAATGGCCATTCCTGGTTGTACAAAACCTTGTGACAAATTGCATATTAGGAATAGATATTATGAGCGAGAAGGACTGCATTATAGACTTCTCCAAAGGTAAATGTATTTTAAATGATAAAAGCAGGGTAATTATTATTGATTTGGACAGGAGAACTCTAAAGCATGACAAACACTGTACAGGGTACAAGGTTCAGTTAGTACTTGACAAAGACATTCAAGACATGCAAACACAGTCATCTGACACAGAGCTAATGGACTTGAAAACATTGCTTGATCATAAGATAAGTGAAGCTACAGCTCTCAGTGTACATGAACGTATAAAACTACAGGAAGTGTTATCCAAATATTTACAAGTTTTTACCAAACGATTAGGTGTTATCAACACGTATATGTACAAGATTGAAGTTAAGCCTCACAAGATCTTCTACCACAAGACATATAACGTACCGTTATCTCAACGACCTGCTGTGTGGCAAGAACTAAAACAAATTACAACATAGATTATAAGTAGTATAGAAATTTTCATTTCAGCGGTTCCAGTGACGCAGTTGAAGACAGAAGAACTTTTCTTTCAACGCCGCGGCTCCACCGAGAAGACTGAATATTAAAGTAAAATTTATGATTACGTAGCAGTGAATGATATATAAATTTTTCACGGAACATTTGTGACTGTAGGTACCACTGACTTGGTATGACACCTGACGAACCGACAGACGTCATCTGTGAAGCGATCTTTTACTTCGAGAAATAGATTAGACGCACATCTCTCAACACGAAAAGCATCTATCAGTAGTCAAGGCCACACAGACACTCTACACACACGCACAAAACGCGAGGAATCGAACATTTTCTCTCTCTTACTATTTTGAATATTTATTGAGTAGCGAAAACGCCTGGTCTTGCCTACTGATGTAATGAATGTTGTGTCTAACCTATCTTAATTTCAGATGACATCACAAAAAACATCGATAATATCCCAGCAAAACCGCTAAAGAGGATGTAAATATCTGCAATTCATGTAATAAAATGTGACACAATGTAATAACCTATAGCTATGTAATGATGATGTAAACATGTTTATGTGCAACTGTATTATGTTTATGCTAAGAAAATATGTGATGTGTGTATGTATTATTACTTATTTTTTTTAACTGATGTATCATGTAAAAATTTGAACAAAACGAGTGCCAAAAAGACATTGCATAGTGAACCTCTGTTCACGGACATTAACGAACATTTAGGTGAGCTATATTCAGCAAAAAACTGAAAATGTGAAGTGAATAATTCGTGCATCGTCTAGTGACATTAATACAATACCCAACTTCAAGATCTTAACTGGATTAAATGGACACAAAGTGCCTGTCCAGAAAACAACACGACGGGTGGAAGAATTTTGGTTGGAACTTCAGGGAATGAAATGTTCTCGAAATGTGACGGACACTCTTACCTGGACTGTCCAAGGATCGACGCCAACTATGTGCCGTCCGAGGTTCTGCAACCAAGCTTCCACGGAATGTAAAAAAAACGAACTGCACGTGGACCAATTACTCGACGGGTTACGTCTGATCTGTAATAAGCAATGCTTTTACTCACAACGAACTGCATCACGACGACTATAATGGAAATAGGAAATGGACACGCTTATGTATTAATCACGTTGTTATACAACGATGTTACTGTGATCAAAAAACTTTACCACGACGATACTAACCTGTAAAAAATTATTGTGCAGCAGATGAATATGAACTGTGATAACGACACGATGTGTATAGGTCAACGCACCTGAAACAACAGAACATTTTTCGTTGAAGCATTTCATTGCAATGCTATGTAACTAAGAACATTCAACAATCTAAAGTTGTATTGTATTATAACAAATATTGTAATTTTAAAACTAAGTTACCTGTCATAGAATGTAGTCTTCATATGTAATCTTGGTGGAATATTTTCTTTGTGCAACGACTAAGAAATGCGCGCGCACACGAACAATATGAACTGCAATACTGTGCCGCGTGATCTAAATTTACGAAATAACGGCAGTGCCGTAGTTACACAGACGCTTCTGCGCATGCGCGCACTCTGTTTTGCCAACATAAGAACTTTTTCGGCGCACGCGCGTCATTCAAATTTTGTATATAATATACAGTATAATGTAAGTCATGTAAATAGTTGTAGATAACTTAGATTTTCTTGTGCCTTTAGGTGAATTGCTCGCCTGCAGGTGTGTCCTTTCGCCTCGCAATTCAGGGGGCAATATAAAGGCACATTTGCATGCCGAGCGTGAGTTTCCTCGGAAACACGAGATATTAATTAAATAAATAATCAGTGACAAATAAATAAAGCCTATGGCACACAACTGCAGCCCTGTGTCGCTGATAAAACAAAAGCACATTTTCGTTACTCGTATGTTTGATTAAAAAAAAGAGAGAGAGCTCTGGTTGAAGTGGTGCGAGAAGCACGTATTTTAGTTTATTGTCTGGCACACCGCCATATTTCATGTTATAGAAAATTACTGCGAGTTGCAACCATACTAGACACTCGATTCTGAAAAGAATTTATATTTATAAAAGTAAGTAGGATTGTGAACAGTAGGCTTATTCATTGAATATATATGATTTAACTAACTGTGTAATTTTTTTGTTTAGTGGACAATCCCCTCTGTACGACGTTTTGGCATGGCTGGCAAATTATTGTAATATTGAGATTTAGTTTATGAGTCCGCACCTACCGCAGCAGTCTTTGGAAACGATTTAATTACGAAGTCCGATTATTTCAGTTTTATTTCACGGTCAACTACGAGTAACATTGCCTTTACGAAAAAGCCATTGTCAAGCGTCTGATACCGAATAATTAAAACCTGACGACTTATAGGAGAGACAATCATACAGATAAAAATAATTAATATTTTATTTTATTTTATTTTATTAATTTTATAGTCGGTGCGTCATTCTCTTTGGCATGGGCGCTTAGCTGTCAATTCGAACGTTTATCGGGGTTTAGTGGTCTTACCTCCACCTCTTCTACCCGTATTCTCTTTTCTTGTTCAGCTTGTTGATAGTGGTTTCTTTGTTGATAATTTGTCGGTCTGTTGGTTCTCCAGTACCCGTTCCGGTTGTCGTTATTCCCTCTGTAATGCCGTTCCTGGGTGAATTATAGTTATTGCCATATTGTCTTCTAAATCCATAACCGGTTCTTTGTTGAAATCTATTGTCGTTTCTTGGTGCGAAGTTATCACATGGTTCATAATGATTGTTTCTTCGTACTGTGTCTTGTGGATTCCACTGCTTTTTGCTTTCTTTTTCAGGTGCACTTCGTCTTTTTCTTGCGTCGTCTTCCGAAAATATGAACTCTAGTTCCCTTAGAATACCTTTAAATGCTTCGACGTCATTGCCTCCGCGACCTACTAATGATTGCTGGTATGTCAATGGTAGCTTCATCGCGCATAATGTAATCAACTCTCCGTCACTGTATGGTATATCTAAGCATCGATTTTTCTTTGCCATTAATTCGAAAAATTTCACGGGACTCTTCTCTCCTGAATTTTCAAAAACATGGGTTCTGTAATAATTCGTACTTCACTCTATTCTGTGCTTCGCTGGACCAATATCGTGAGAGAAACTTCTCTCTGAAATCTTCGTACGATCGGCATGTCACTGCAACATTCTGCATGGTTTCTGCGAGTGTTCCTGACATGTGTGCACATATAAAGTCTAATTTGTGTGCTAGCGTCCAGTGTTCTGGTAATCCTACTCGGAATTGATCAATAAACGATCGTGGGTGTAATGAGTTTCCTTCTCGAAAGTGTTGAAATTTTCTGACTGTGAGGAATTGATCGTTGTCGTACTTCGTCATAGTTCCATATGAAATTCGCGATTCTTCGCCACTTTTGTTTCTGATCATTTCTCCCGTCGTTCTTTCCGGTTGTGGTAGATCCATTGGATATTGTCCACTGTAACTTTCGCCTACCCTTGCGTGGTATCGTTGGAGTGGTGCGCAATAATTTTCTTCCATCGGTTGTGAACGTGTAGCTGAATGCATTGCACTGTACTCTTCGCGACCTGGCTTTCCATTGTCAGGTATAGGTTCGGTATATTGTCTGGCTAACCTTGCTGCTTCATTGCACGATCCAAACTGTCTTGAAACATACATTTGTGGTTCCGCATGTGTTTGTGGTGCCGTTTGTTCATCAAGAATTTCGAAACGTGTTTGTTGCTGTGCAGGCTGTCTGATTTCACGTATGTTATTTTCCGCCTGTGATTGGAATCGCAAATGCGTAATATCTTCGTTAATTGCTTGTTTTTCCGGTGCTGTTACAGATACGGATGTGGTTGCTGACTCAGTGTTTGTTCGATCCTGTTCACTACGTTCTTCAATGGTTTGCAACAACTCTGTTCGCAATTTCTGAAATTGTCGCTTCGTTTGCGCTTCTATTTTGACTATGCCGTTATCATATCTTTTCAGCGCTGCTTTTGTTATACGTTTGTGTAACACACTGTTTTCAACAATTTCACGCGCTGTACCTGCTGCTTGTCTAATAACTACGTTTATCTGTTTCTCTAGTTTCTTGACTTCTCCCTGGGTGTTGTTACGTAATGTTTTGATCTCGTCCTGAATGTCATTACGCAATGTTTGTACGTCCGCTTGAGCCTTGTCAATGTCTGTTCTCAATTGATTGTGACCTGTTATTAAGTTTCCTATCACTTCTCGAGATTCTTTTGCCTCGTCTTCAATATGACTTAGGTGTAACTGAATTTTTTTGTTTTGTTCTTTAATCTTACGCATTTGTCTCGTGGTTTCTGCATTCTGAATTTGAATTTGGTTCGCTATGTCTTTATTTTGCCTTGTCATGGTTTCCGTAATTTGTTGTAATAATTCTGCCAGATTGGTGGGTCCTATTGCGTATTCTTCCGACGTCCTACGCTCTGTGTTTTCGTCCAAGTGTTGGTTCGCAACCGATTGCATTGAACTGTGCCGTGACACTTTTCTGCTCGCATTCCTTGTACTCTGTGGTGAGGGTGCTCTGATTACTTGTACTATGGGTTCTACGTATTCAAGACGCAAGTTAGAATCCTCATCGACTGTCTCTCTACTTTCCTGCTCCTCTGTCGTATGCTGACTTACGTTTTCTATGCCTTGACGTACATTATCCTCGTTATGGTGCGTTGTATGTCCTATTTCTCGCGATACTGCATCGTCTGTTGTACTGTACTCTATTCTCTGTCCATTTTCATGCTGGGTCTCTACCTCAATTCGGTCAAGGTTTCGATCTGCCATTGCTAATCTTTCCGAATCCCTTATTTTCTGTTTTAAAAGCAATTCACGCGCCCTACTTCGCGTCAACATGCGCTCATACGATCACACGCGTTTCATAAACTTTTTGCTCACACGACTTGACAATCAACTCACTCACTTGTTGGGGCAGAACCAACTTGTCAACGATGTATCCGCCACCTGTGCGCTTGCATTGGAGAGAGAACTTAATTCTAACAACATTAAAATTCATAACTTAATTATGCTATTGTCTCTGCCAGAATGTCTCACTTTTATTGAATACTTTCTTACTATCTATCGCTGCTTTCGACTGTTTATAACGTACAAAAAAAAAAATCTTTTTATTACGAAAATTTTTCAACATGATATTTTTCTGACCTAATTAGGCATGTGGTTGACTTTCAATCATGGTATTTTACCATCCTGGCAGGTTCGCCATTCTCTAACATTCTGCGTGGTATCTGTTTGTTCTATATCGTCTCTCCCTACCACTTTCGCGCAACGACGCTCTGAGCGTGTTTTTTAGGGAATTGACTAGTTTGAACCTGGGACCTGTTGCTGATAAGGAGACGCCAGACCACACATGACATGTAGAGTTCAGAAGGGTTCAGTGAGACTAGCGATGATATAACCAAATTCTTAATGATTTCAGCGTCAGCTCCACTGCACTCCCTGTAAAAGAATCTTAATACTAACTAAATTTAGTGGAAGGGGTTCAAGGATTTCCTATTTTTAGTTAGCTGGTAAAATAACGTCGAAAAAGCAGTTAAGTTTACCATTGGAAATTTTATTCTACTCACAAAACATTTTTATAAATTGCACTATTGATAAAAGGAAATGTTTTAGTACAGGATGATAAAAACCAACTGCGTTCAACAAAAATGTGAACGAATATTCCCTGGATGGGTTTCCAAGTTCTACAATGGATCGAAGGATGACCTATGCCATATCACATCTATAATCTAGGTTTAAATTAAGTTTCACAAAAGAGAAAACTATCAAAATGGTCTACTGTGACCCTCAATTATCTTTAATTACTTAACTAACTTGTCGTAAATTACAGTGGCTGATGTGGCTTTTCAATAACTATATAACAGAAAAATCATCACATTTCAGATTTTTACTTCAAGTGGCAAATGTGAACACCATGAGCTTTAATTGACGATCGACACTAGTATTACGCAAAAAGGGGGTGTAACAGATGAGACTTCTGCAGTTCTGAGTGAGGCTTTATGCGCTGTTATACGGCATTGCGTGCGTTCATTACCTTGTCGGTGTTCGTCAGGGAGCGGCAGACAGCACAGCTCCGCTCACCTCGCCGTCTTGGAAGCAACTCTCTCCTAACTTCTCCTTACTACAATTTTCCGAAGTTGGTTTAAAAAAACTATCTGGCTGTGTTTTCATCTGACCAATCAGGGTCTCAATGTTAACCTTAAGCTCCGCCTACAAAAATTCTGTTTATCCAATGGGCCCGCATCTCGTGGTCGTGCGGTAGCGTTCTCGCTTCCCACGCCCGGGTTCCCGGGTTCGATTCCCGGCGGGGTCAGGGATTTTCTCTGCCTCGTGATGGCTGGGTGTTGTGTGCTGTCCTTAGGTTAGTAAGGTTTAAGTAGTTCTAAGTTCTAGGGGACTGATGACCATAGATGTTAAGTCCCATAGTGCTCAGAGCCATTTTTTTGTTTATCCAATGAGAAACGTTATAATTTCGTGGTGGGCAATGTTTTTAAAGTTTGCAACGTAATAGAGACGCGAAAAAGTCTCACGCTAAAACTTGTAGCTGGTGTGGTCCTTTTAGTGTTATCGTAAGATCTATACTGTTCTTTTGGAGGGCTGGGGGGGTCGTACTGACGTAACAGAGACGCGAAAAAGTCCCTCGCTAAAACTTGCGGCTGGGGTGGTCCTAGCGGTTAGCTGGCGACGTGGGTGTCCGTCCCTTATCATAGGGCCTTCTAGCTTAACACGGTTCTGCTCTCGGCTTCTGTTCTCGTCTCTCCCCTCGGAACTGCGTCTGTCTCACGGTGGGAAGATATGACATGCATTTAGGCATTCTTGTGTTAGTCTGTTGTATTCCATTTGCTCACTCGTTTCTCGTATTACTTTGGTTAATTTAATGTCAGGATATATTCGGAGCTATGTGACATACTACTGGATTTGCTTATCATGTCAGGATTTTCATGGAAGGTGTTAGATTTGCCTGACACCTTACAACTTTCAGCCTGAACCTAGTAGTGCGGTCTCACACCCCAAGAAACTGTATTCTTGTATTCTGTTCATTAGACTTAATCTACAAATATTTCTTCTTTACTACCTGGGTACATTTAATTTGAATCGTGTTGTTGTCTTACTCTCGAACACTTACATGCACTCACCCACAGCTTCATGATTTACAGAATATGAAATATAAGTGTTCACTTACCATTATCAGAAGCTTACTTAGAACTACACTTGTGAACACACGGCTACAGGCTATGGCTAAGCAAGCTGTTTCTTTCAGTCATTGCCCCTTCCGTTCGGGGATCTCAGTCTTTCAGTTCTTTTTAAAGGTTAACTAACCATTTACCATAGTTTCAACAATTACAAATTTGCGTTCTTCACAAGGAAAGTGGACTTATTGAATGAATTATTACAAAATAGTTACAAATGTCAAAGAAAGAAGGAACCAGATTCCATAAACAAGAATTAAAAAATTATTATAAAAATGTAATACGAGTGACATGTAGAATCGCATATTGACTACAGATGTTGAAGCCAAAAGGCTGTTGTCTAGTATAATGTGAATGTCAACCATATTTCAATAGTTGTAAAACATAACTGAAGACACTAACCCAATACCATAGGGCTTTGTCAAAAAACATTTGCAATAAAATACACATGACGTATCTGTCAGACGTTTAGTATGGCACTTACAAGGCTATTGACACGTGCTGTCTAAGATGTGCAGGCACTTGCACTTACAGCGCGAACGTGTGTGCGAATAACTGCACTTAGCACCATACGCGTGGTTCAGCAAGTAAGACAGTTAATAGGTAGAGTTGGAATAAGACTAACGAAAAAGGGAAAAACGTAGGTGAGAGGGGGTGCGGGGTAGAAGGGAGGCATTAAGGTCATATGGAAAGAAATGAGAAAACATACTCAGGTTAACAGTCTTAGTTGTTTGCATACACAGGCATAAAGCACCTCAAGAATAATTTGTAAATAAATACAGGAATGTATTAAGCAAGAGTGTCTAAAACAAATATGCTTTGTAAAATCTAACGTATTGTAAAAAGGCATAAATATTGAGTAGTATTCGGCTAACTTGAAAGAACAGATACTTATGAAAAGCAGGGAATGTAACAGATTAAAATACAAGAAAAAAGGTGGGGGCAGGGAGTAATTACAACCCATGAAGTAACATTCCAGGGAAAGTTGCCATGATTGAGAATGCTTGCTATGTGTGCAAATTAAAACCGCATGGGAGTAGCATTCTGAGGAAAGCAAATCAGAATACAAATTATACTGGTACAATAATGAATAAAATAAATATGCATATATCGACACTGACTGCGTTGTACATAACTTCACAGAACTGGATACTTAAAAATCATGTAAGCAGATTAAGATACAAGGAAAAGGGACAAGAAAGTAAATGAACCAATGGGTACCTTAAATATGAAATAATAAACCAGATAAAATAACTATGGATGACAAAGTATGCTACGTAAAATTAGAAACTGAAAGTTTCTAGTTATGAATCCTGGGTACGATTCAGTTCAGACAAGGTGTAGAAATTATGAAATTGTACCAAACGTAATTGAGGGCTAACATATGGTTCTGAGATTGGATTTCTAGCATTAGCTTGTTCCAAAATCGACCTTCGGCAACATATGGTGCAGCTCTAAGGAAAAATGTTTCAATTGGCCGAAACTGTTGCCAGTGTAGCAATGTCGTGAGGGGAGCTATCATTTATAACAAATTGCTTTAACATCAATCACACTAAGGCTCAGTTCACACAGATTTGTACGTAAGGTTACCTGGAAATCACTAAGGGATAATGTTACACCTAACTTAATGGTAGTAATGTTGTGTGTGATTGAACCATTGGAACCAAAGGAAATATTGGATCAGGCATGTGTTTAGTGAAAAGAAGTGTTGTCCACATGTGAGACGTAAATTGATAAAAGCTGGTACCTGTGTTTTTGGATAATTCCTGAGCCGAGGGTTTAAGGCTAGAAAGGGCTTGTTAATCGCCATTGTAGACATTCTGGAGGAGGATGAGTGGGACACAAGGGGTGTCAGCTACGAAAATCGCCAATTGACATTGAAACTGAATTATGAGAGAAAGTGAAGCACCAAATGAGGAGTGATGAGGAACAGACGGAAGAATTACTGTTGGATTTTAAGGATTTATTTTTCCAAATCGCCCAACGCCAGCAACGTATATTACGCAGCACCAAGTACTGATGAGGAATGTATGATCAGTTTACTGCAAGCCATATAGACTACCGAGGTATTTGCAGCCAATTCTACAGGAATTTATCCGACAGCTGCTGACGTATGGAATTATTGAGAAAAGTTGTTGCTCCTGGTGGACAAGAATAGTTGTTGTGCCTGAGAAATGAGTGGATGGTTTAAGAAGATGCAAGTTTAGTTGTGATTAGTGACACCTGAATGCCGAGACTCTAACGGATGCCAAACCTTTGGCTCTGAGCACTATGGCTCTGAGCACTATGGGACTTATCATCCGTGGTCATCAGTCCCCTAGAACTTAGAACTACTTAAACCTAACTAACCTAAGGACATCACACACATCCATGCCCGAGGCAGGATTCGAACCTGCGACCGTAGCAGTCGCGCGAACCAAACCTTTGGTGAATGCTATGGAAACCATAAACTGTTTAGGCCACTACAAATATTTTTCGGTGATGGACTTGAAAAGTGGCTACCATCGGCTAGGAGTGGCTCAGGAGGAATTACCTGAAACAGCGTTATCTTCACCCTGGGACATTATCAATGCAGGAGGGTTGTAAAATTCACCTGCGACATTTCAGAGAACGCTGGACGTGGTTTTCAGAGGTTTAAAGTCAGTCAGTGGATGATGTATCGTGATGGTACAGCCGTCTTTGCCGGTAATGTGTAGCAACATGTACAACGCCTGAAAGAGCTATTCTTGAGGTTAAGGACCACAAATTTCACGCTGAATACAGAGAAGTGTAATTCTGTTGCAGAAGAGGTGGCATACCTGGATCACATAATCAATGAGGATGGGGTTAAGATGGACCCCGAGCTTACTTAGATCCGAACATGAATTTGCTGTATCTGAATCAGTGAAGAAACTTTAATCGTTCGTTGGCATCATGAATTATTATAGAACTTTCGTAAAAGGACTTGCGGATACTGCCAGACTGCTAACACAATTGCAGGAGAAAGTTGAGCGTATCATTAGGAACAACCAATGTCAGAGAAACTGTTATATCACAAAATGAATATGGACTACCAAGGATTGAAAAACATTATTAATTGTAACTAACAGACAATATGCACGTGGCATAATACATAATCTCTGTATTGCATGTATATTTTGAGAAACAAATGATGTATTAGGAAGGTGACACTTCCTCTTCTGGCTACTCCTGTTTCAGATTCTGATGTATTAGGAGGCACATGTTGTTAGCTCTGTGTCGTATCTAATTTATCAAATAATATTCATTTATCTGTCATTTCTAGTGTGTAGTTATTGTAGGAATCTTTATCATTACCATATTAATTTTATTGCATGATTTCGTATGTTTCAGGTAAATGTATCAGAAAATTGTGCAAACATTGTTTGAAGGCAGAACCACCCTTTGCATTATACCGCCGCATCATGTAAGCATTGTATTACTCACAAGTCAAACCTGTAGATCTATTTTCACGAAGTCTGAATTGATATTTACTCCATCTTTTTATGTGGAAGTCAGTATAGTAGTTTTAGAATCAACAAGCCTTCAAACAATGTTGATGCTCAATAGACAGTAGGGCCTGATACATCAACATATCATGATGCACATTGGTATAGATATCTGAATGATGGCTGTTCAGTAGAGCAGAAAATGACTGCAGCCAAATGTGTGTCATATTACTAACCACACTATCCAGTCGCATTTGTGGCATCTATTTCTCGAGGCAAACCTTTATCTGTGACTTTCAATATTGTTACCAAAATTTCAGTACTTCTCTCACATTTATCTGCCAGAAAGGAAAGATGTGTTAGAACAAGTTCAGTGTTTGTTTGGTGAAAAGAAGTGTACTTTCGAGAAACTGTAATAAGCTTTGACAGTGAATCCATCCTTAGTGTTTTTGAAATTACAAAGGAGTTCATTCTGTGATATAATGTGTCCAACCATGCACTTGCTAGCCGTGTGGTCTAAGGCACCTTGCCACGGTTTGCACAGCTGCCCCTGTCGGACGTTTGAGTCCTCCATTGGGCATGGATGTGTGTGTTGCCCTTAGCGTAAGTCAGTTTAAGTCAGATTAAGTACCCCTTTGGTCCCACAGAACTTACCACAAATTTCCAAAATTTCCATGCACTTAGTTGTATGCTGAGTCAGGAGGTTGAGAATGTGGAACATCTGGTGGTCTATGCATCAAGGCAGACGAACTTAGCGGAGAATAATTACTCCTTGATGGAAAAGGAAGTGTTGAGCCTTATCTATGCAATCATGTACTTCAAACGTTATACCTAATGAAAGAAGTTTTGAGTGGTAATTGATCATCCAGTGTTGAAATGGTTGTTTGGGTTGAAGGATCCAGCTAGCAGGGTGTTACAATGGGCGGTATGGTTGCATGAATTTGTTTTTGAGGTCACACATAAACACAGAAAGCAGCATCCGAACTCAGATGGATGGAGTAGGAAAGTAGGAGTATTGCAAGTAGGAGGTAATGAGCTTATGGAATGGCAGAGAATACAGAAGACAGATGATGAAAGTAAACAGTTTCGTAAATAGTTGCAGTTTTGTCTGTAGAAAACGGCCGATATGTAGAGAAACTAAGTTAGGACCAAGTGATCTTAGCAGCAAACTTAAGAGATAAAGTACTAAATGAGACAGATGATGACATGTTAGGTCATCAAGGAGGATGTAGGTCTACCAATAGGAGAGTAGAGAGTAGTGGAGAGGTAATGGTTGAAGAAAAGGAAGGAAGCCATGGACCGATACATGCATAACTGCATACACTGTGCACAGAGAGCATATTTGTGTGGGGCAAGAGAACTATTGCAGAGGTTACCTGAAGCATAAGCACTTCGGATTGATGTCTTTGGCCCTTTCAACGAAACGTTTCCAGGGAACGAACGTGTACTCAAGATTATAGACCATTTTAGAGATATAAAGAAATGGATGCGATTCCCAACTAACAGGTGGCAACACTAGTGTAAGCACTATCAAACTATTGGTCCAGAGTATCGAAGACGATAGTGACAGATCGGGGGTTTGTTCAAAGAATAGTCTACCATATTTTCAAGCAAATGGTAGAACGGAAGTGTTTGTAGAATTATAAGAAAGATATTAGTATACTATATGGACACACACCATACCATCAGGGATGTATATTTCAGGTATGTGGTCTCAGCGTACAACTCAAAGCAGCACATGAATACAGAATTGTCATCGTTCAACACGTTAAAAGCCAAGAAGAAAAAGAAGAATCTGTTAAAGAGTTTGTGAGAGTGATCAGGGAAATATGGAACAGAGTGTGCAGAGCTAATACAGAGCTAATATCAAGGCACTAGAAAAGCAAGTAGAGCAGCCATTTGTACGGCAAGGCTGCCGCAGCATAAGGTAATGAACTATGTGCCCACTTCCTAAACTCCTAAGTGGTAGACAAAGAAATTTTTAGCAAAATATCAGCGGCAAAGTCAATTTGTGGAAACTACGTCACTGGTGATCATGAAGAACAAATTGCCATCAAGAACGACGATTGTACAGGTGAGACGTCTGAAACCGTTTCAGAGGAGTCCTAAGCGAAAACGAAAACGCAGAGGATAATAGCAGGTATGCGGAAATGGAGGAATCAGAGTTACACTAGTGTTACAGGGGTGTAGTTTTGGTTTCTCCAAGTAGGATAGTGAGAGATGGTCAGAACCACTGCGCAGTGAAGTTACTTCTGGGTCCGAAAACGGGAAAGGATTGCATGAAAGAGATAATTAGGCCTGAATTGTACTTCCAGCAGGTTGAGGTACACTGGTTGTACTTTACCTACACCAAAGAAGACCAAGTAAATATTCCTTAATTCTAATCAAGAACAACTGCCAAGATGAGAAACAAAGACGTAGATATCCTCGGAGTAACGAAGCAGCTTAAATCACTTAATAAAGGCAAGACCTCGGGTCCAGATTGTATACAAGTCAGGTTCCTCTCAGAGTATGCTGATAAAATAGCTCCTTATTTAGCAATTATATACAACCACTCGCTGACAGAAAGATCCGTACCTAAAAACTGTAAAATTGCTCAAGTCACGCCATTACCCAAAAAGGGAAGTAGGAGTAATCCGCTGAATTACAGGCCTATATCACTAACGTCGATTTACAGTAGGGTTTTGGAACATATACTGTATTCGAACATTATGAAGTACCTCGAAGAAAACACATGGTCAGCAAGGTTTCAAAAAATATCGATCTTGTTAAACACAAGTAGCTCTTTATGCTCATGAAGTAATAAGTGCTATCTACAGGGGATGTCAAATTGATTCCATAATTTTAGATTTCCAGAAGGCTTTCGACACCGTTCCTCACCAGCGTCTTCTAACCAAACTTCTTGCCTACGGAGTATCGCCTCAGTTGTGCGAATGGATTCGTGATTTCCTGTCAGAAAGGTCACAGTTCGTAGTAATAGACGGAAAGTCGTCGAGAAAAACAGAAGTAATATCCGGCCCTCTATTGTTCCTGAGCTATATTAACGACATAGGAGACAATCTGAGTAGCCGTCTTAGATTGTTTGCAGATGATGCTGTCATTTACCGTTTTGTAAAGTCATCAGATGATCAAAACGACTGACAAACTGTATGGTGCGAAAAGTGACAATTGACCCTGAATAAGGAAAGGTGTGAAGTTATTCACATGAGTACTAAAAGAAATCAGCTAAATTTCGATTACACAATAAGTCACACAAATCTGAAGGTTGTAAATTCAACTAAATACTTAGGGACTACAATTACAAATAACCAAAATTGGAACGATCACATAGGTAATGTTGTGGGTAGAGCAAACCAAAAACTGCGATTCATTGGCAGAACACTTACAAGTAGCAACAGGTCTGTTAAAGAGACTGCTTACACCACGTTTGTCCGTCCTATTCTGGAGTATTGCTGTGCGGTGTGGGATCCGCACAGGTGGGACTGACGGATGACATTGAAAAAGTACAAAGAAGGGCAGCTCGTTATGTATTATCGCGAAATAGAGGAGATAGTGCCACAGACAGGATACGTGAATTGAAGTGGCAATCTTTAAAACAAAGGCGTTTTTCGTTGCGGCGGGATCTTCTCATGAAATTTCAATCACCAGTTTTCTCCTCCGATTGCGTAAACATTCTTTTGGCACTCACCTACATAGGGAGGAATGATAATCACTACAAAATAAGAGAAACCAAGGCTCGAACAGAAAAATTTAAGTGCTCTTTTCTCCCGCGCGCCGTTCGAGAATGGAACGGTAGAGAGACAGCTTGAAGGTGGTTCATTGAACCCTCTGCCAGGCACTTTACTGTGAATACCAGAGTAATCACGTAGATGTAGATGTAGATGTACCTTTGATAGAGTGATACTAGTAGCCAGTTGCTTCTAGCACGGGAAGCTCATACCAGCGCAAAGGATGGGGCTGAATGGGTGTAGATTTGCAAAAAAAAAAAAAAATGTGACATCATGCGAAATGGTGGGACCTACTTTTCATCTACTTGTCATAATTTTGGGATTAACACATCTGAGCATTTCGTATCCTCGGTTTTATTGGCCAGGTGAAACATTTGGAACTGGTTTGAATCAGACTTTAGGACCAGATTCATTCATCCCATAAACAAACTCGTTACCGAGGAGGAGAGGCGAATCTTCATGGGAACGTTAATGCAACATGTAAATCGGTGCACAGAGATCAGTACCAGAAAAACAGACATTGACTATTGTCATACCAAGTACTGCAACGACACTTACTCTACTAAGCATTGTCCCTGCTTACATGTGCAAGTCATGGAACACGAGACGAAGTTCGGACCTGGCCACTGTTCTTATCACGGTGGACTGGATTCCCAGAGATAAGATGTAACACAGGGAACAGTAACTGCAAGTTAAGCTAAAAAGAAACTGTCGGAGATTAGGATAAGTAGGGCGTAATACAACGCTGTGCTTAGAGCAGTTTGGAGTAAAAGAGTGGACTAGAGCCATTTGAGCCAACTATGAAGGATCTTGTCACTGTGGGTTGCATAAGGATAACCTAGGTTAAGATGACCTGAGGGACGAGGTCTTGTTAAGGAGAGGGGGAGAGGGCTGTGCTATGCACCGACCACATTTGGTCATAAATGCGAGGAGTTTGAAGTGAACTGCAGCAGTACCAGTTGCTTCATAAAATATAACACAGACCTTGCAATGTTGCAACGCGAGCCGGCCTTGCAGTGTGTGGAAACTGTCGACACAGCAGTACCCCAAGCGGTAGATACCATAAGCCTCTCCACACCGGCAGTGGCCGTAATGCTTACAATACGTGTTGCAAGGCATAGCAGAGCCCAAACCAGTGCATCTCAGATGCATATAAATACTTCGTCAATTTATACTAAAGTCACTTCTGCTGGTATTGCCGATCTATCACGAAGGGGTATGTAGAATGCTGTTCATGGACAGGTATGTAAATGGCAAACGTAGGTGGATATAAGCTTTCAGCACATGTAAGTAAAGACACTATGGAGAGAGGAGGAGTTGCCATATATATTAAAATCTGTCATAGTGTGAAAAATTTGGAAACTAAAACATTTTGCTTAGAGTATCATATAGACGCATGTGCGTGTGAGCTTAAACTAAATAATGGCACTTTTATAATTGTAGCAGTGTATAGGTCCAGATTGGGAAATTTTCGACTATTTTTGAAAAACTTGGATTCTATGTTGTGCTATTTGTCAGACAGGAAAGCAAATTTTTTTTGTGGGGATTTCAATATAGATTTTCTGAAAGAGTCCGACAGAAAACTTGACCTTGAAGTATTACTTGGTTCTTTCAATTTGACATCGGTTATTCATTTTCCTACTTGGGTGGTACAGGGAAGCAGCACACTGATAAATGTTTTCATAGACCAAGATAAATTTAATAAAAAATAAGAATTTGTTAAGAATCGTCTGTCTGATCACGATGCACTGCTAGTTACAGTATATGATATAGCTCCATACAGTAATGCAAAACAGTCCTCCAAAATAGTGCGTTCAATTAACGATTTAACAATTCAAAATTTAAGGGAAAGCTTGCAACAGACTGGGATGAGGTGTACAGGGAACATGACGTTATTTTGAAATTTAACCTATTTCATGATATCTTTGTGAGTATATTTGAAAACAGTTTCCCTAAGAAAACAGTGAAATATAATTGTAAAAAACCATGCAAAAATCCATGGCTTACTAAAGGGATAAATAGATCTTGTAAACAGTAAGGGGAAATGTATCTTATAGCTAGGAGGAGTAATGATCCCGAAATAGTACAACATTATAAAAACTACCGCACGGTATTAAGAAAAGTTATTAAAAAGTCTGCAAGTATGTGCATTATGTCTGAGATTAGTACTTCTGACGGTAAAAACAATTTGGAATATTGTTAAAAGGGAAACAGGGCAACCCATAGGACAGGAAGACTGTATTTCTGTCAAACTCAATGAAAAGTTTGTTAACAGAAGACAGAAATAGAAAAAATTTTAATAATCATTTTAAAGTGTTGTAGAGAAAATATGCTCTAGGAAGGCAGTATATGGAAGTGGCAGTACCTATGCAATTTGTTAAAACTGAAATTCAATCCACCTCTCCTACTGAAATTAGCAAAATAATAAATTCGCTCAAAATCAAAAGCTCACATGGAATTGATGGCATTTTCAACAAAGTGCTAAAAGCTTGTTCCCAATGAATAAGTAAGATTCTCAGCCACATATGTAGTAGCTCACTGAAACAGGGCATTTTTCCAGATAGACTGAAATACGATATTGTTAAACTATTGGATAAAAAAGTAGATAGGTCTGATGCTAACAACTACCGCCCAGTCTCACTTCTGTCAGCTTTATCCAAAATTGTTGAAAAAGTAATGTATTCAAGAGTAGCCATTATATATTTCCTCCATGATATACTGTAATTGTGATAGTAGGTACGACATAGTCCACAGATTTCCAACATACGTCTTCCTGCCAGATTACTGGCAAGATGGTATACCAAAATATGAATGATTTGCTCTTGATTTTCATTGATGCTCTCCTTCCAGGGAACTGTTATCAGATGAAACATGTATTAGTTTTTACACATTTGCAAAATGTACGAACTAGACCTAGTTGGACTGCAAGAAATCCGGTGGGACGATGCTGGGAGCATTGACGTTGAAAACTGTGCAATTCTGTATGGAGCCTGTGAACGCGATCATCTGTTAGGCACTGGTTCCTGCATCAGTAAGACGTTCGCCACTAATGTTTCAGAATTCGTTTCAGCCAACCCAAGAATATCTGTTCTAACACTGGACGTAAAGCATATTAAGGCGACTTTTGTGAACTGTCATGCTCCCACGGAGGAGAGCGAATGTGAAGTGAAAGACGAGTTCTATGCACAGCCAGAGGCAGTGATGGACGATATACCAAATGGACACCTGAGAATCCTCCTTGGTGATATGAATGCCAGGGTTGGGAAAGAACAAATATTCCAAGACACAACAGGAAGGCACAGTCTACACAACCTAAGCAATGAGAATGGTATTAGGTTCATCAGCTTCGCTACATCATTAGGGTTGTTCATCTCCAGCACTAACTTCCAGCGGAAAACCATACATAAAGGAACCTGGGTATCACCAGATGGGAGAACTGTAAATCGAATAGACCATGTTTCCATTGATCTCGGAGCCGAGAGACGGGTGTTAGACGTTAAGACAGCGCGGGGTGCCGAAGGTAGGAGTGATTATTTCCTGGTCAAAGGCCTTTTAAACATACAGTGTAAAGGAAGAACAGGGCCTAAGTTAAAAAGAGTGAAAAGGTAACATGTGGAGAAACTGAAAGATGAGGCAACGAAGACCAGATACCAAATGCAACTTAGTAACCGCTTTGAAGCACTGAGTGAAATGGACGCGAATCAGGACCTCGAACTAATGTGGGGAAACTTCCAGAGCTCATTTAGGGATACAGCAAAGGAAACACTCATGGGAAACCCAGTGGGCAAGAAGATCTGGTTTGGAAAGGAATGTGCAGACGCCCTGGAAAGGAGAAAGGAAGCCAGGAATAAATGGCTGAAGGGGACAAATCTGGCACAGGCCAAAGCACACTTTGAGGAGGTCCAAAATACACAAGCAATTCTGAGAAGAGCAAAGAGGAAATACATAAGGAATATCATCACTGAAGCAGAAACAGACGTCAGAGGACAAAAGACTAGGGAAATGTTTCTGGGGGCGAAGTACCTCTACAAAGGTCACCAGGCCAAGCAGAAATTCGTTAAAGATTCCCGTGATAAGATCCTGACGAACGATAGGGACATAGCTGAGAGATGGAAAGAGTACTTTCGACAGCTGCTAAATTGTGATGAACCCGAACTGCAGTTTGATTTCCAGTAACCAATTACAGCCGATGTAGACTATCCCCCACCTACCCTGCATGAGATAAAAACCAGAATCAGACACCTTAAACAGAATAAGAGTCCAGGTGAAGATGGAATACAGGCTGAAATGATCCTGGCAGGAGGAGAGAAACTTGCAGAAAAAGCCGGCCGAAGTGGCCGTGCGGTTAAAGGCGCTGCAGTCTGGAACCGCAAGTCCGCTACGGTCGCAGGTTCGAATCCTGCCTTTGGCATGGATGTTTGTGATGTCCTTAGGTTATTAAGGTTTAACTAGTTCTAAGTTCTAGGGGACTAATGACTTCAGCAGTTGAGTCCCATAGTGCTCAGAGCCATTTTTTTGCAGAAAAAATACGCAGACTGATACAGGCAATATGGATCAAAGAAGAACTACCAGGAGACTGGAAAACAGCTCTGATTTGTCCAATACATAAGAAGGGCAACAAACAGAAATGTGACAACTATCGAGGAATCGCTCTGCTTAACGTCTCCTATAAGATCCTGTCCAATTGCCTCATACATAGAATTCAGCCAGTGGCAGAATCGGTGATTGGGGAGTACCAGGGAGGTTTCCGGTCAGGACGGTCAACAGTAGATCACATTTTCAGTCTCCGGCAGCTCACTGAGAAACTGGGTGAATATGGTAAAGATTTGCATATTTTATTCGTTGATTTTAAGAAGGCCTATGATTACATACATCGCAAGAGCCTGCTCAACTGTTTTAGGGAGTTTAGCATAGCAGAGAAACTCATCAATCTGATAAAAATCTATCTGAACGAAACACTTGCAAAGGTGAAGATGGGAAATCGCGTAACTGATGAGTTTGAAATTGTGAAGGACTTAGGCAAGGAGATGGGTTGTCCCATATCCTGTTCAACTTTGCCCTCGAGAAGATCGTACGCGAGACCTTCCAAGAGAACGAAGGGATTGAAATCGAAGGAAAGAGACTGGCATACTTAGCCTATGCAGACGACATCTGTTTACTCTCCAGGTCGGAAGAGGTGTTGGAGCAAATGACCAAAGCACTAAAGGAGGCTGCCAGCAAATTTGGGCTAAACATAAACGAAGCCAAGATAGAGTACCTCGTTATGACGCGTGGTCGTTGTCAGACTGCTGATCATCTACAATCTCTGCAGGTTGGGGACCATTCCTACAAGAGAGTGCAAGAATTCAAATACCAAGGGGCACTTTTCACTGAGAACTCGTCATGTGAAGCAGAGATCAATGCCAGAATACAAGCAGGAAACTGATCTTACCACAGCCTAGAACAACTGTTTCGGTCCAAATCTCTCTCCAGACAGTTCAAGATTCGACTGTACAAAACCCTGATCCAACCTGTTGTTCTATATGGCTGTGAGACATGGAGTATCCGGAAACTTCCATGAGCTCCTTGTTTTTGAGAGAAAAGTGCTTCGGAAGATCTTCGGTCCGGTTCTGGATGCAGATTCAGGGGAATGGAGGATCAGATACAACCAAGAGCTGGAGGAACTATACCAGAAGCCCAACATAGCAGGAACTGTCAAAGCCAAACGAATGCAGTGGGCCGGCCATGTGGCCCGGATGGAGGATCACAGATGGCCTCGGAAGCTCCTGGATTTCACACCTACAGGAAAGAGACCGCCAGGGAGACCCAAGAAGCGTTGGAGGGATGGACTCCATGAAGATTTAAACCAAGTGTCAATAGATGTGGACGAATGGCGGATGGCAGCAATGGACAGAATACAGTGGAGGAGGAGACTTGTAGATGCTTGCGGTCCACAGAGCCTGATCACGTAGCAGTAGTAGAAGTAGTAGTTACAAAATAATCTTTGGCTATTTTATTATAACAGCTTTACCTGTTGCCTTTCTCAATGGGCATAATTTCACAAATTTTGAAAAGATTTTCAGAACAAGTATAATGCATATATATTTCCCTGAAATCTTTGGTAATGGATATACAATTCTATTACAATTAATTCCAACATTTCAGTAGCCTAATTGTCTACGTAAGTCCCTTACTCACAGGAGCCACCAATCATATGATTTTACACATTCAGTTACTTTCTGTACAAAATTGGAAAAGAAGATCTTCAGCGAACAAAACCAGTTATAACTCAATAAACGTGTAATAATACAGCTGAGACGGTTTTCATTAATCATTAACATTAAAGACAAATATTCAAATATCTTATCAGCACATTTCCTAGCTCAAAAATGTTTTAATATTAAATGAAAATAATCAATTAGCTTATAGGTATACTTATGTCAACTCCATCAAATGTGGCGATTTCTTCTTGCAAACTTAAGTTTTTACTAAATTCAGTCATCCTCAGTTTGATAATGTTTCATAATTTTGCAAATATTTGCTATCTTTTCCTGTCCATTAACATTTTTAAAATAATTTATTTGGAATGTTATCATTACTCTTCTGTTTTAAGCACTTTTAGGTAGCCCAAACAAAGTGCCAGGAAGACAATGGTCTCTGCTTTTTGTGTTGTTTATCTCCATCTCAAACTGCTCCAAGAAAGTGGCCCATCAAGTTAGTGAATTGTCGAAAGATGCAAATTTTTCTCAAAGGACAATTCTGAAGGACTTTTAAAGCTTTATAATCTATGTGAAATATTGTATTATGCCCTATAGATAATACTGGAACTTTTTAAACCAACATGCTATTGCTAATGCTTCCTTTCGAGAAACGGTATAATTTCCTTTAGATTTACTTAACGACCTACAGGTGAAAGCAATCGGTTTATGAATGAAATCTCCATCTTCATCCATTTCCTGGACAATCTGGATTCCAAGTCCAAAATCGGAACTGTCAGTTTCCATATCAAATGGTTCATTCGGATCAGGTTGATTCAATATAATTTCTTTTAGAAGACTTTCTTTTAACTTTTCTCAAATATTTTCTTTCATTCAAACAAATAAAAACAAAAGAAATGCAAATAGTGTTGAACACCCACCTGAAGATGGCTTAATGATTGTCAGCCAAAATATCGTGCCAAGAAGTGATCATCTGGTAGAAATCCTGAAACTCCATGATGAGCACTATTCTTTTTTAATAGATTATTTAGATGCCAATCATTAAATTCTTGGACCCTTACTAATTAATAATATAAGTTTTCAGCTGTGTTCTAGACTTAGATACTAGACAGTTTTATACTGAATTAATTTTAGATGGATCTTTTACTCTGCCTTTAGTTGTTATTATATGTGTTACAAACGTAACACCCCTTTTTTCATAAATTCACATTTTCTTAAATTCAAGTTCACACCTCCTTTAATTATAGCCTGAAATACATTGCTCAATACTTGTAACTGTTCATGTCAAGTTTTAATGGCTCTTAACAGACTGTCTATATACATGGTGATTTGAGAACTCACTTCTTCACCTATACTCCTATCAAGTCCTGTGATAAATATTGACACTGATGTATTTAATCATAATGATATCCCTTCATAGTTACAGCATTTTCCTGCTTGTCAGTAGTCAACAGTTACATCCAGACTAACTTCATAAAACACCTGTAATATTTTTTTGTTTTTAGATTCTCTGGATGATCCGTCTCCCATTTCACTACTTTGTTCAACATATGACTGTCCTGGACAATATGAACTCCACCATTTTGCTTACTAACTATTATCAAAGGATTATTCCACTGAAGCGGTAAAGTAACTGCTATTTGCTTGCGTATTATATACAGAGATATGCAAATAGGCAGAATACGGCGCTGCTGTCGGCAAGCCCTATATAAGACAATAAGTGCCTGGCGCAGATGATAGGTCGGTTACTGCTGTTACAAAGGCAGGTTATGAAGATGTGAGTGAGTTTGAATGTGGTGTTATAGTCAGCGCACGAGCGATAGGGCACAGCATATCAGAGACAGGGATGAAGTAGGGATTGTCCCTTAAGACTATTTCACAAGTGTACCGTGAATATCAGGAAACCGGCAAAACATAAAATCTCCGACATCGCTGCGGCCGGAAAAAGATACTGCAAGAGTGGAATCAACGACGACTCAAGAGAATCGTTCAACGTGACAGGAGTGCAACCCTTCTGCAAATTGCGGCAGATTTCAATGCTGGGCCATCAACAAGTGTCAGCGTGCGAACCATTCAACGAAACATCATCGATATGGGCTTTCGGAGCCGTAGGTCCACTGTTCTACCCTTGATGACTGCACGACACAAAGATTTACGCCTCTCCTTGGCCTGTCAACACCAACATTGGACTGTTCATGACGGAAACATGTTGCCTGGTCGGACGAGTTGTGTTTCAAATTTTATCGAGCGAATGGACGTATACCGGTGTGGAGACAACCTCATGAATTGATGGTCCCTGCATGTCAGCAGAGTACCCCTCATACGTCTAGGTATGACTCTGACAGGTAACACATACGTAAGAATCCTGTATGATCGCCTGCATCCTTTCATGTCCATTGTGCACTCTGACGGACTTGGCAATTCCAGCAGACAGTCTAACACCCCACATCAGAATTACTACAGAGTGGCTCCAGGAACACTCTTCTGAGTTTAAAGCCTTCCGTTGGTCACCAGACTCCCCAGACATGAACATTATTGAGCATATCTTGGCTGCCTTGCAACGTGCTGTTCAGATGAGATCTCCGCCCCCTCGTACTCTTACGGATTTATGGACAGCCCTGCAGGATTCATGACACTACTTCAGACATTAATTGGGTCCATGCCACGTCGTGTTGTGGCACTTCTGCGTGCTCGCGAGGATCCTACACGATATTAGGCAGGTGTACCAGTTTCTTTGGCTCTTCAGTGTATATAGGTAATAACTCTTTCATTACATTCCCACTCAATCATGTTATTGATTTCCTTCTGTGCCTGTTGTTTCTTTGTAGTGGGAAGAAAGTAGGGATGATTAAAAATACCTAATGATCTATTACATATAACTTATGTGCATAACCTTTCATGAAAGCAGGTTTATTAGAACAAACTCTGTCATGGTCTTTTAATACTTGAAATAACTCCTGCTCTTGAGTAGTAGACAATTTACCAGTATTATCTACTATTTTCTTTAGATAATTTATTGTGCTTTCTTGTTCATTATTCAGTTTCACGTGGTGTTGTTTAAACACTACCCTATACTGTCATTCACATCAGAATGAGTAAATCGTATTGGGCCATTCTGACGTAAGTCTCTTTCACCTAATACATCTAGTTCTTCTTGTAACAACTTGCCTTTTACAAAACATGTTTTTTTCTTCCTATTACAGTTGACTGTAACTTGCTGCTTCCCTAACCAAGTTAATCCTAGAATTATTTGACAACTTCACTCTGGCACAACAAGAATTTTTAACTAAACCATTAGTGTTGTACGCCAATGTCTATCATGACTTAATTCTTGACAGCATTACTTAGTTTCCCAGGAGCACCTACTACTATAGTACCTTCTACAAGTATAATCACAATTACATCTTGGATCTCTATCGTTTCAAAAAATGCACTTGACAATGCACTGATCTATGTGTTAGTGTCTGAAAACACTTGTAAATTATTTCCATAGACATGGGTAGAAATTAACATATGTGTTCAGTTTACTGAAGACATATTCTCATCATCTTCCCATAACAAGTCCTTCTCTACTGTTAGATCACTCAAAGATGTTTGTACAATCGACATTTCCTTTATATATTTTCTTCCTCTTACTCTGGCTGTTGTTTTGCGCTGAATTAGCATGCCTTCCTCTACCTGTGATATGGAAACTTGGTTGGTTGCAACCACTTATCTTTCCCGAAATTCATTACTACTACTACAAATACTTGTGGGCACTTGTGTTCCATAGGCATTGGGTAATGATATTCACTACATTCACGTTTGTAAATCGCACATATTGTCACTGACCTCAACTTCAGCCTCACAGATATTGTAATCATTGTGGCTTTCTATTATAATCATTTCAGGATTGTGCTTACAATCTTTGAGAGTTACTTCTTTGTTACGACTGAGACTATGTTCATAGACTCACTACATTTTCATCCTATTCTGAATAATTAACTGCTTCTACCTTATCATTCTGTGTGATTGTAACTGTACTTACACTTACTCCTTTCACCTTTCTATCACTCCTGTATCCACTCTCTTTTTTTCGAATCGTTATGACTATAAGAACCGCTCGTCATTCTTGGAGCCCATGCCCCATATCTTAAACGACGAAAACTTATATTTTGATTGGATAGTTAATTTCTTCCCACACTTAACATATCAAAAACCTGTGTGACCCTCAGTTTTCCTAATCATTCCTCTGGCTCCAGTTACCATGTCCTTAAGCTGAGTACCTATCTCTACAGCGTCCCATTATGACATTTATACATTGTCCATTTCTTTCACCTGTTTCTGAAACATTTACATTTAGAAAAAATGCGTCTCGCACCTGTCGTCTTCATCTTGAACTATTTCCATAAACGCCTCAATTATTTTGTAATTTGGTCTCAGACAGCTTTTCGAGTTGTCTGGTAACATCTTCCACAATTTCCACACAATTTCTGTTTTCGTTCCCTCTAAATGCACTAATTTTCGGAAACATTCTTCATAATAATCTTTCAAGTATGTATTTCAATGAATCATTCTCATTCTTGCGATGCTGAATGTATTGCATCCCTTCACCTGTCCTCAACTGATGCCTCTTTATTCTCAAACTGGTCAGTTATATTACTTCTAACTTTTGAAAGTCTACATCTACATCATACTCCGCAAGTCATCTATTGGTGTGTGGCGGAGGGTTCTTTCGGTACCACTATCTGATCCCTCCACCCCTGTTCCACTCGCGAATAGTGCGTGAGGAGAATGACTGTCGGTAAGCCTCTATATTGGCTCTAATTTCTCGATTTCTTTCCTCATGGTCATTATGCGAAATGTATTGGGAGGGGAGGGGGGGGGGAAGTTATATGTTGTCTGACTACTCCTGAAAAGTGCTGTCCCGAAATTTCAGTTGTAAATCAGTAGTAAATTCCAGTAAGTATTGATCACATTCGTTTTTTGTGTGTATACTGACTTCAACAGCACTTCACTCATTATAACAGAGGCTATTTTATCACTGGTTGCACTTCCACTCCCATAGACCTACCAAAATTTAATATTATTTTATGATGATGTAGGATATACCAATTTGGCACAGTCCTACCACGGTCGCACCCATAATGTCCCTATCACCCTCTTCCCTGTTCGTAAAATATAGTGTCCTACAATCATATTTTGTTACAAGTTTTCAGCAGCGTGACATTGCTAGCAAACTGTCTGTCTTTCGTATCTTATAATCTTCATTTCTTACATTATGTAATGTTCTGATGGATAATGTTTTCAACTAAAGTGCAGTGACATCTTGCAACACTAGACCAGCGTGAATACTGATTCACCTTGTGGACGGTCCATCTGAAAAACGATTTACTTGTTGCTATAAATGGCGACCACATCCTGAACAGCCAACAGTCAGCTTGCTCATCCAACTCAGAATGAATTTACTATTTCTTTGATGTGATTAATGTTTATTATACCAGAATGAAACCGATAGATTTTAACCCTTTCACTGCACATTTAGTCTGAGGAGCTGCTTAGCATGTGCGCCAAATTTTCAAGTGATGCTTATATTTATGACTATATGACTGTAACTGTCTATAGTCAATATTGAGAATAAATTACTAAGCAATATGCTGTATTATCGTGTTAGACTGTCTTTTTCTTAATCTTTAATGAGAAATACTTTTTTTTTTCAAAAAGGTAATTTATTATTAGAAAATAATACATCCTTTACTAGATAAGTAAAGTTTCAAAGCGTGATATCTTTCGAAACAAAAGTCGAAACATGAAGATTCATTACATTTCATACAAATGTATCTACTGCCACTTCGTATATCATGTTTTGCACATAAAATACGCTCTCTCGGGCAGTCTTTTTCTTTGATGTTCCTAGGATTAACGAAATAAAACGGCGCTCGGCTAGGCGACAGGGATTTTCAGCATCAGCCCGCATCCTTCCTGACTGCTCTCTACTTGCGGTCGGTGGCGGATCTCTAGGATTGCCTTGATGAGTTTTTGCTGAAAATCTGATACCGAAATTGAATTTTATTCATGCACATTCAGCAAAGACAGATCCACCAAATGAAAAAAATACTTTTTAAAATTTTTACAGTTTTTCGTACTCTTCCCGCTTGTCCTGCTACTTGAAAGCGAGAAATCTATCTGTTGACGTAAACTTGATCTGACCGGTTTTAAGGTTTTTTTAATAAAACAGGCGTGCCATTATGGACCAACTGTCAACATACATTGTATGGACTTTTCCAAGGTAACTTCCTAGTAAAGTAAGAACAATGCTTTCAAATATCACAACATTTACATCAAGATCAGTTTCAATTTTACATTCGTTGCTTCATATACATAAGTAATTAAGTTGAAGAATATATCCAGTTTCACTCTCACGTAAGACAAAATTCTTAATGTCAAATCTACGGCGTGGGGGTGGAATGTACTGTTAAAGAAGACACAAACTTTGTAAAGAACAGAGCTTTCGTCAGTGCACAAATTTTTAAAAGGATGGAAAGAATCCGGAAATGCTTTTTTTAGACTACCCACAATTCGCCTAACTTTTCTGGTTTTGTGATCACCAGAGTCCTCATTGTTAACAACAAAGTGTAACATTAGCTCTGAGCACTATGCGACTGAACTTCTGAGGTCATCAGTCGCCTAGAACTTAGATCTAATTAAACCTAACTAACCTAAGGACAACACACACATCCATGCCCGAGGCAGAATTCGAACCAGTGACCGCAGCGGTCGGTCGGAAAGTGTAACATTCTTATAAATGGAAGGTACCTACCTCTTGGCATGATATGCGCAAATATTGTAGTAGACAGTAACGGATAGTTGGTCCAATAACTGTTATTTCTTTCTCACTTGATCCATCAGAAATTTACAGTAAGGAAGCAATAAATTTTATATGTTTTTCCAACAACACAGTCTTAATTTTTCATCTCGTTGCAAAGGTGCACTGCTAAGCTATGTGGCTTACAATGTCCTTGCTAAAACAAACTTGCAAGCAGCTATATACAGTAGATGAATCATCTTAATTGACAACTTTGTAACTGGAATGACTGTTATGGAAACTATACACTTTAGGTTTAAAATCACCAACTTTGCATCTAGAATCATCTGTTTTGTATCTTTTAGCAGTTGTGTGAGGCATATGCTCAGGCTTTTCTTTGGAATCGGAGGAAGAAGCGACGTTAACATCAAAATCTGTATCTGGATTTACTGGTCTGGAATTACTGGAAGCGCCTAGAACCTCTCGGCCACATCGGCCGGTGCACGATGCATGTTAATGCGTGATAATCCGATCAAGCGTACGACGAATTCCGAAGGCTGTAAAGTGTACATTCCAAGATCGCTGCACGCTGTGAACGAGGATGACCCGGATCGAAGGATGGAGCACTGCGAGTGGTTTGGAGGCTCTCTTCGCGAGGATGAACGGTTTTTCAGGGATGGTTATCTGTTCTGGCGAGACGCAATTGAAACTGAACAGTACTTTAAACCGCCATAACTGCGTATAGTTGGGTCCGGAAAATCCTCATGTTCACGTAGACAAACATGTTAATCCACCGGGTGTTAATGTGTGGTGTGGTCTGTCATCGCGCGATTTGATTTCCCCATTCTTCCTCGAAGATACTATAACTGGTGAGCAGTATCTACCTTTGCAGCAAACACCGATTTTACCTGCCATCCAAGACGTGTTTAGCAATGAAAGATGTCACGTACAACAAGATGGCGCTCCGAGCCCACTTGGATGAAAATCTACCTGGACCATGGGTGGATCGAAGAGGAGATGATGATTACCCACCACGGTCTCCAGTCCTCACACCTCTTGGCTTCTACCTATGGAAGACCTCGTAAAAATGATGTTTGTCAGCAGAGACCAGCTACACTGAACGAGCTACGAGGAGCCATCGAGGCGTCCTGTGCGGCTAACACACCGGCAAACTGACAGCTGTAGTTCGGTCAACAGCTCAGCGGCATCAACATTACTTGGCTGCTAATGGGGGTCACTTTCAGCACGTAAAATAACCTCCCCCCCCCCCCCCCCCCCCTTGCAAGAATTGCAACGGTATGTCATTTTGTTCCATTAATGACTATCATACGCTGTCTACATTTTTGTGGACCCCTTTTTTATATGAACTGGGAAGGTTGGACGGAGCCGCAGTGTGAGCGAAAGGGCTGAGGACCCACTGATCCGTGGACAGAGCACAATACTGGGGGTAGTCCAAGACTAACGAACCCTGTGACAAAGGAGGAAAACACCAAGACGGCCTAGCAGCTGAATGTGTTACATTAAAAGCATTTTAAATTCACTAAAGTAGCCACAAAGTCCGCCAGTTGTTCCACAGAAAATATAAAGACATTCTGGAGTTGGCAGAAACCCTACAACACAACAAAATTATTACGGTTTTTGCTCGCTGTCTTGTTTAGAAGTTATTAAAGCTCAAAGGTTAATTTATCAACAACTAATAAAAGTCAGTTGCAAAAATGTTACTAACACGTACGACATACCATCAAATAGGTCATTACTTCAATTGTGTGATGAGCCGGTTTGTTGTGCGATATGCATGAGAACAAACTGTTCAAGTAATTATTTATGAAGTTCCAACATACTGAAGGTAGATAGGATCAGCAACTTGGGCTGTTAGATCTTTATTTTCCTTCAGTATCCGTCACAGTTGGGATAATACTCATTTCTTCGTGGTGACTAGTTTTGGATTATCATGTTCAATTTCAAACCATGGCTTTATTTGTAAGAGTAAACTACAGTTCCCACCAACGTACATGTGAGCAACCAAGTATTCATTATTCCTGACGAGCAATCATTAAACAGATACAAAAAAAAAACTTTGTATGAGCATACAATGCAAAATTTGCTGCATTCGATTGGTAAATATTCGCATTGTACGTTCATATAAAGTTTATTGTTTTTTATCTATGTAATGATTACTGGTGAGAATTAACGAATATTTGGTTACTCCCATGGGAATTGTATGATTACACTTAACGTGTGAGGCCATGGTTTGAAAATAGATGGGATGGTCTCATGGGCACCGACTATTTTAAAATCTTGGGGTATGCTGAGCGCGTTACACTTTAAAACTCATAATTACCCCTAGAAATTTATACTAAATGTAAACGCTACAAAAATAACTTAAAATACATGATCAATCACCTAAATGCGGAGAGACAGGAAAGTGCTCCTCCTGGCAACTGTTTTTCTGATTAATTCGTTGATTAGAGGTTCCACGTTCAGTTCCCTTGCGAGATGTGAATGAATGTTCAATAGTGATACGTGATTCAACTGCTGTTGGTTGACGGTGGCCCTGGTGTAAGCGTACAGTCTTCGAAGTGCAGAAAACGAACGTTCTGCAGTACTCGAGGTTACAGGAATTTTTTAAAAAAGTAGCAGTATTTCTTTATGTTCTGGTATCATGTTCTTCAGAGCTACACACGTGTCATCCTCTGTACTACACAAGTTTTGCACTACACTTTAAAAGCTATCTAGTATAAGATTATGTTGTTTTATCACATCATACAAAATACCTCTATGAAGAGTCAATCTTAGGCAGTCGATATTGTCACCGTATAAAGAACAAACGTAACGGCAGTCTTCTTTGCCTAGTAAAAACTGTTCTGCTTTGACAGTGTGTGATATTGTTTCGGGCGGAAATCTAATTTTAAAGTTGCTTACTGTTTGAGCCACTAACTCAAAAAATAAAATTCTCAACTTTTCTTGAATATTTGATGAATTATGCTTGTCACCACTTTCTAATTTAACGGAAATTTTCTAGGGCGTGAAACGGAGGGGAGACTTAACTACAATGTGTCACACTTTACTTTAGCATGTTCCCAAAGTGATAAAAATGTATCTTTATTTTTGGCTCCTTCTTTTAAAGACAAAGCAGCATATGCAGAATTACGAACAAGGCGGAAATTAAGTGAAACTTTTGAAGTATTGGAATACAAAAATTATCATCTGACATGAAAAGGATTTTCAAACTTTTGCAGACGTTTTAGAAATATCTTAGCTTTTGAACCAGTATCACTTCTTTCATCTTACGTATCATTAAGAAACTGAAAAAGAACTTCATAATTATTACCTATGCACAACAGAGACACAACACGCATACACCATTTCGGTGGGCAGAACGGTCTTAAATATTGACCTGCTTCAGTGTCATGAAAATCTGAAAGAAATTTTAAGATTTCCGAATTTTCCTAGCCTCTTGGTTGAACGACAAATAAATGAAACCAAATCTTTGAGAACCGACAGAATATCTCTTAACACTGGAATGTTATTAAAGGATTCTTGAACAACAAAATTTTGGGAATGAGCCAAGCAGTGAATGTTCAAGCTGGGTTCAATTTCTTTTATTCGTGACGGTAACCCTTGCACACAACCGCTAACGTTTCTTGCGCTGTTATAGCATTGCCCATGACAATTGTTCACGTAAACAGAATATATTAATAATATATCCTTCACATATTTTAACAGGATATCTGAATCCTGTTAATGATAGCTCACAAAAACCATAAAACAACTCATGAACAGCAAAATTTTGGTCAACAGTACGAAAAGAAATAAGATATCTGCTGTCCAATTGATATATCGCATCTCTCATCCAACATTAGTGCGTCTAAATCACATTCTTTTGCTTCTTGAACCAAAGTTCCCCCGAGAAAGATGCTTTTACTGTTACAATTTCATTAATTATGTAATGAGACATACATCTGTAACAACTCTGATTAAGCCATAGTTTCAGTTCGGGTACTCCTCGGAACGTAATTTCAGAAGATTGACAAAATTAGAAAACTCATCAACATTACCACGTAAGGCCAGTCCTTGACAACCAAGAACAATATTTAAGTAAAAATTTTCCTTAAACAATCAGTAACGGCCTACATTTCTTTCGCTTAAGAATGACTAACTGATGACAGAATATTTACTGGTTGTTTCATAGAATCTGTAATCAAATTACCTTTTTCATAAAATTTGAATCGTTTTGACCAACGGACCAGTTCTTAAAACCATACTTAACGATTCATTATAGGAATTCCTGTTCGCAGTACCAGTTTTTGGAGGCAATCTCTTGTTTCCACACATAAGGCTACACAAAAAACAATAAACTTTGCATTCTTTTTCGTGATACTGAACCCATGCATATGTTTTTTACCCAATGTTTTTGATAACACCTGCCCCTGAGGCTGCGACTTTCAGTACCGATATCATTTTTAGTGGAAAATAGTAATAGTAACAGGGATTTCATTGTCACAAGTTGTCGAAAACTGATTACTTTTACTGCTATGCGCTGCCGATTCGATATCACCATCCCCATCACGATTGTCAATTTAAGTGCTTTTGTATTTCACTATATAGTTATCCATTTTAAAGAGTTTGACACGCGAGACATGAAGACATAATATAATTCCAAGCACAGGTGACACAGGTCAAACAGAACCGAAACTAATGTCTAGCAGTTTACACCTTCTGATTTCTGACTGCTTCGTTGTTCGTTTGCTTGTTGATGTCTGGAAATTCAAATTCGGTATAAGTTTCACTATATCCAACACAATTTCACAAGAAAAGTTTCTCGCCGGCTATTGCGTTTCGTGATTGTTGTAGGTCTGCCAATTAACGCATAAAGGATTTCGCGAAGTTGTTGTTAAGCACTGTCCATTTACTGATATTTTAGCTATATATATAGATATATATACGTGTGTGTGTGTGTGTGTGTGTGTGTGTGTGTGTGTGTGTGTGTGTGTGTGTGTGTATTCAACTGTAATAAAACAGAAAATTCCGCAGAACAGATGCTATTATTTAGCTTCAGCATGTTTACATTGGAATAGGAACTGAGATGTAATGGTGTCTGTAAATATCATTTATTATATTCGTAAGAATTAAGAAATATGCTTTGAGTCATATAGTGCTGCTATAGCGAGTAGGTGAATGGGTTCTGTAATTTCCTTTTTGAACAAAAGTAAAATAATAAATTAAAAGGGTAAAAAGCGTAGATACTTAGCTGTGGGATTAGTTGTAGATATTTGCTTATTTAAGAGTATCTTCATTGACTTTTCACAATCTATACATAACAATGTGAAGTACATTTTCGATAAGATGGGTCAAGAAAAGTAGCAGACTTGACTGCAGTAGTTGGTCATGTGACCAAGCTCTGCAGAAAGCAAGCAGAGTATCGTCATGGTTATTTGTTGCTGTCATTTGTGGAGAGTCGTTGGAAGAGTGAAGTCTTTGTTTGTGAGATTTTGCGATCCACCCATGTGATGAAGTGGTTCAGAATAGTAGTAGTACAGGCTTGGTGCGATTACAGTTGATCGTACTGGATCATTAAAGTATAAACAGCACCAGAGTTAATTTGATTTTTAACGAGTTGTAGTGGACGTTTGCAAACACTGCAAATTGTTGAAATTGTGTTACATGCGCTACGAACTCCAAGATTCGGTGGTGTTCAGAACTTTTCTTTTGGTGCTCTGCTCTGTTCTACTGACTGATTCATTTAAGTATTTGCTGCAAATCTATTTAGAAAGGCATGGCCACCTTTTTGTACATGTTTTCTTTGTTTGATTCCGAGTGAATTTGCAAGTGTAATTTAAATCAATGCATTAGGCTACCTCATTATCCTTTGGGACACTATTTCATTTGTTAATAATTCTGATTTAGTATATACGCTTTATTCTATAAATTTTCGCTAATTTTTATGCTTATCAACATCTGTGCTTAATGATATGGGCCAAAAGACAGGGATACACAACAATGTAGTAGATCCAGAATTATTGTAGAGTGTGGACTTGCCCAATCAGTGTGTGCTGCTATCAATGGGACTTGAGCGAATACGCAATAGGTTCGCTCATTTGAATGTAGCCAATGAGTTCACAATGTAAACAAACTGAAGTTAGTATTGGCCTTTCAGCAGCAATTACTTTAATCTTGAAACTTTAAGTGCACGAATTTAAGCCAATGAAAATCGGCAACGACCGAAACAATGCGATCCAGCAAAGTCGAATACTATACGTAAAACATTCTCGGTTTTCTTGCCGTTCCAATTCTGGATAAATCTCGAGCTTTCGACGACAGCTTCCATCGTCATCGTCAGGAAGAATACTCATTTTCTTACATTAGTACCCGTCAACACCACTGCTTCCAATGGTGCAACTTCCCAACCAGAAATTACTAACTTTAAGATATACTGTGAAATGAATGCTCTAAATGAAATGGTAACACCCACTGTAGTTCAACGCCATCTTATTAATTCAATATCAGTTTACAAACTATTTGAACTGACTATCCTACACAGACTAAAGAATATAATGTCAGATGCAGTGCAGATGAGGACGTTGTGCTAAGATACACGTCCGTGTTCTTCACGCCTCTAATAAACCTGAAAGACCAAAGTACCATAATGTCTACCCTTGAGCAGCGTACTTGATGTAATGTGGTGTAGTACTTGTAACACCTAATAATACCTGGAAAAATCATTCATCCATGGCAACGAACTAATACAGACGCCTTTCATTTGCAGAAGTACTAGTTCCTATTTGTTGCAATCAACTGTTTCCATGTTAGCAAACATACCCAGTATCTTGCAGAGCGCACCACAATGTGACCTCCCACTTTCACTGCCAGATGGCTACCGTCTGCAGTCCAGTCTGTCTATAGTACTACAGTACACCTGTTACAAGAGAAAAGGCGTTCCCAAAACGGAAAATAACAAGGTACAATACCACCATAGATCGACGGTGGGCACCAGGTCAGCCTACTGCGCATTTGTCCTTGTAAAAAAGGTATTTACAAAACGGAGTGGAAAGGGGAAAGGCTTGGCCGTCCCTCGGCATAACACAGTTCTTTTGCAGCGTACTGTGCATTTTGTTATAATCATTTATAACACCTCCAGGGCGAGCTCAGGCCATCTACATTTTGTGTTTATTTATATACTTAAGGCTATAAAAGTATGTAAATACAGAATATCAAATGATCTTATGGTTTCACAAGCTGTTGATCACACATCTCTCAATAAGGGTGTATTAAGTACACAGAAATCAATCAGACCATATCGTCATAACAGTCAAGTAACACACACACACATACACACAAGCTTTATTCCATGAACTGGCAGTTTGAGCAACACTTGTGAATGTCTATCTCTGTGCCAACGTGGTGTTAGATACAGTGGTCCCTCATATTAAATATTTCCAATTATAAATAGCTATATGATGCTCATTGAGCGTTGCAATGTTATTAACACAAATAAAAATGTCTACAAAAACAAACTAGCAACAGAAAAATGCGATTCTTCTGTGACGGGTTACAATCTTATTTCCACACTGGCACATACACATCTGTCAAAACTGATGCCTAAAACATGATTGTGAATTCTCAAGTTAAGTGACCCCATGTTATTTCCATGTCTACATTATTACAGAACATGTTCCTAAAACATAACATCCTAAGAAGGCAGGTGAGATTCCGTTTTAGGGGCTAGATGAGATGATGTTCGAAAACGAATCTGATCAAGTCAGTAATTTCGCAAAACCTATGGTGGCTAAAATACTATGTTAACCAGCCAAGATCACAAACGAAATTACTGCAAAGTCCAATTAATGCGATACTAGCTCTATATGAGAATATGAACGGAAACAAACCCGAACAAACGCCATTTTAGTGGGGATGAAGTCAACAACACGCAGAATTTATATGTCATATGTCACAATATTATTTTCACTTTTAAACTATCCATCAAACATGCCTTTATTGCTTTTTATTACATGTGGCCCAGGCACACTCGAGATTATGCACGAAAACACCTTCCAGAAAGGCTGCAAAATTTAGCATTGACAAGTATGGTGCAGGCTCTCTAAACCGTTCACAGACAGTATTTCCAAGATTAGATTCTGATACGATCTGGAAGTGATCCAAAGATTGGTAATTTGTTTTAAATGTCCAGACCGGTAAAACTGTGCGCTTCACAAAACGCAAAAGCGTCTTGTCATACTAGTGCAGTATCAATGAGTTGAAACTGAAACTGTTAACTTATAAAACTACCTAGATTAATTTATGAGGCAATGAAATGTAACCATCATACGTGTTCAGTTATAGATAAAACAGGCCACAACCTACGGTTCGGTGGTAGGATAGTAGGGAAAGGGAATTAGTCTCTGAAGAAGGTTGCTTACCGAAGCACTAGTGCGACCCATCTTAGAATATTGCTTAAGCATGCTGGTCCGTTATCTCATAGGACTAATAGGGGATATTTAACATATATATATAAGGAATGTCGAAACGAATGGTCACAGGTTCGTTTGACGCACGGGAAAAAACAGAACGGAAATTCTGGAAAAACTGAAACGGCAGATGCTTAGAAATATACGTAAGTTATCTTCAGGAAGCATACATACCAGTTTTTAAGCACCAGTATTGATGACTCTAGGAATGTACTACAGTACCCTATACAACACTCAAGAGTAACTGCAAAGACAGGCAATCTAGCAGTAATTCTTTTCCTCCGCTCTTAACGCACAAATGTAACTAGGAGAAACCGTAATCCATGGTACAATGTAAAGTACCCTCTGATATGAATTTCACATTAAAGTATGGGTGTACATATACGATAGGGTCACAGAGAAACATGTGTAAGAAAAGGTTAAGTGCTGGGGGCTGGAAAAGCGCTCACCAACGTGGATACTCGACCGTCGCCCATTAGTTCAAAAGAGTACGTCCCGTAACTACAAACGGAGCGTGGTAAATGACATAATATGAGGTGGCAGGACCGCTCGTTTAAAGAAATGACGTCGCAGACTGCCACACTTCGAATCAGGAAGAATATTACGAGCGGAAGAGTGATTTTTTAACAAATATCTAGATTCTGTTAATTGCATCAGGGCAGGGCAAAATTCAGAACTTCCAGTTCTGGAGTTAGAAAAGAAGATTACGCATCACCAAAACTATTTTAAACAGCCCTAGAGGTAGTTTTTAGGACTTTGACCTGGAACAAAGGTGTGACTGCAATGTATCTGAACCTTCTTCATTCTCTGATGGAGATTGTGGTATTTCGTGTGAATGTATCTGATATAAAGAAATAAAAGTTTGTAGAACTTTCTAGCTGCCTCAAGTGATTAAATTTTCTGTTAGTTTTCGGACGAGCGCTGTTCGGCCATTGTCAAGTGGCGAAAGCGGGCGAGGAGCACTCGACCATAAGTCCGTGGATATTCTGCCGTTTGATACGACTGGAAACTCGAGAAAACTTTATTTATTCTACCGTTTACCTCTAGCTGGAATGACTTCAACAGCAAATGGAAAAAATTGGATAGAGAAAATTTACAAGTAGACCTGAAAATCTGTTATAATGAGACTAAAATAATGTTATTTAAGATCACGCTTCCCTCCTCTTGGTACAACACAACCACACAGAACACTACGCACACACTCATCCCAGCCACCTACTCAAGCGTCAGATACCCGACAGGCTAGCTGCCCAAGTGGTATCAAATAGAAAAAACATCGTACCTTATTGTCCATCTGAGTGCATACATGTATAATGCTATGACCGATTCGGATCCATCGAATCTAGACTGAAAATAAAAATTTTCTGCAGTCATTAATTGTGGATTTGCTCCAGAAAAAAGTATATGTCAATTTTAGAAAAGGTCTTGCACCAGGCTGTCACCCAGAAGGTTTCATTCATTATCATCCATCAAAATCCTTCCCGAGCACCGCACTATGCTGAGATTTGGGGAATTCTCCTCCAAGAATCTCCATATGGCAGAACGTCTTGCATACATCCCTTGCAGGCTCACGCCCATCTCCATGACTACAATAGGTCCTCACACGGCAATTAATGGACGTAAAATTCCTATTCAATTTGAAATCCGTATCGAATATTTTACAACAAACTACGTCTGCCGTTTACGAAATATTAACATAAAAACTTAAATTTTTTATCTTTTCTGAAGCCACTGGCAGTTCTATAAGTAAAAGCAACGATATTATGCAAGCAAAGCATTTAGGGCAGACTCTCGTAAAACGTCAACCCGCGCAGTTTGTTAGTTACTTAGCAGTCCGTTTTACACGAATGACTTTGCCTTCTTAATTGAATAGTCGTCACGGGTTCGCTTCAGATACCTACATGTAAATCAACTGCCCACCTAGTCTCGAGTGTTTCGGTGACGTCTATGACTAGCTGGTTGCGCCAAGTGAAGTGTTCTACTTACTGAGTGTGCACAGCAACACTGTACGGTGATGCCGTGTGGTAACGGCAGAAGTTAATCAGTTACCTGCAGCACTCATTCTTGTTATGCAAATTTTGTACTTTTCTGTTTTTTTTTTTTTTTTTTTGTTTTTTTTTTTTTTGTTGATGGGCGGTCATCTACGGCAAATCTGATGACACGATAAAATGCTGGCGCAAGCACAAATGTTTTGGAACACACTGTTCAGCCAACATTAGTGAACATGGGACTTCGCTGCAGTTGGTACCTACATTAATGACGTCATTTACGACTGCATTGCATAGGGGGTCAATTCATTTTGAATGTATCCGGCCTCTAGTGTGTGTATTCTTCGTATCCATCTAAAACACATCGTTACAGTGGGCACTAATTGGCGTTCGGAGAATATACAAATGCATTTTAACTGATATGAAAGCCCAAGCTGTCACAATTGTGTCCACAACAAATCTTTAAGAAATCGTGTTACAAGTAAATTATACAGTCATGACTTATAAATGTACACCCTTTGCAGTGTAACGACCATATTGGACTAGTAGTGTGAGCCTGAGCAATATACTGCAGCAGCAATGACAGGGGTGAGTGGCGGACGTTGTCAATGTAATAATTCAACAATGACAGTGCAATGTTGCGAGGGATATTAGCTTGCTGAAAGCGCAAACAGCAGTGGTGCACCAAGTAGTGCAGCAGGCACCAAGACAGATTTCCAAACAGACGCTGTTGCCAACGTAAGTACTTGTATTAGAATTATTCCGCGTCTTGCACCCCAGCAGCCAGAATGGGACTGTAGCAGACTAGGAAGCTACATGGTCCTGCCAGCAGAGGTCACACATTGAGCTCACGGCATGGCAACTGCTCTGCGCACTAAGTTCCCCTCTGGACTTCGTGCCAAGGGGTGGCAAGTCACTCCCCATGCACACCAGCCTCCACCTGATACCACCAAAGGGGCGGCTCACCGCGGTGGGCATCACCTGCCGCCGCCTTAGCCGCCACTTCATTTGTCGAACACACATACCGCTGGCTCTGCGTCTGTGTGGTTGGGTTATGTAAAGGGACCGCTGGTGCAACGCAGTACCTTGTCAGCAATGTGGCGTATGCAGGCACCCAGCCCAGCGGAATTCAGTGGCCAGCCAGCCACTGATCCACTGTACGAAGCAGCACCGATGTATCGATAAAAGAAGTTGCTACATTTGGAACTGCCTTTTTCTGGAGCGTGCACTACCTGTTCGCACAATCCTGGTTCATAGCTGCCCCACTCTGCACCAGGGAGCGCTATACATTGCTGAAATTTCATAACAACCAAGACGTATAAGTGGAATACTCATACAATTAAAATCTACAGACTTTTCCCACTACTCTTGAGGGCATTATCAGTCACCTTATAAAGGCGGAGTGGTGTACCCGTTATATACACGGAGCTTTGGGACCCCAAAATCTTAAGTGAACAACTGTGGAAAAAAAGGGTATCACACGATTTTCTCACCAAAACAGCTGATGTAGAGCTATCTGCATCCCATAGAGGCTATGGTGTCGGTCACAATAAACAATGAGACACCACTCCATACTAGCAGAAGACATTTCTAGCCAACTACTGCCTCTCCCTCCCTAAAATACCCAAAGCCACAGCAGAAGCTAATAATAAAGTCCTATGTTAATTTATATTAAGGTATTCCATTTAATGTAAATGCTTTTTTACGTATGAATGCCTGAAGATGAGCAGAACACGCCCAAAATGCATTGCGATATATCAGATTAAACATAAACAAATAAAAGTGATCGGTATCAAAAAAATAAAAATAAGTAATTATTCTGCACAATCACCGCTCCCCAATGTAGCCAGTATGCGTACAAGTAATTACTTGAGTATTCTGCACCATGAATGGAGTCAGTGTCTTTAAAATCGATATATTTGACATCGATATGGACATATTATAAGACAATATATAGAGTCGAGATGGCTGATAATATGATGTAAAGACAAATTTGTAGTTATCTTTTAGAATTGTAATTAATTTTATATTGTTGTTGTGTGTAATGGAGAGTAAGAGTGTCGCAATGGCGTAGTCAGAGAGTATTGGTGTCCCGAAGATGGAAGCAGTATGGATATTGCTAGAAAAAGTAGTGCAGCTGACAACAGATAATACGCAGCTACATGGGCAGTTGGCAGTTAAAGATAAACAGTTAGCAGTGCTTCAGGAACCGCATTAGGAGATGGGTCCAAATAATACATGATTGATTTTTCCATTTCCTGAAAAATCATCTGAGGAATAACGATCGTTCTTGAGGACCTTGAAAAGTTGGCAGAGGCTGGCGATTAGACAGATAGTCAGCTGTTGCAGGCAGAAGAATTGTGACTAGTGCGGGAAACAAAAACTTACGTGAGGGGTACTGAGGCACTCAAGAACGCACCAAACTTTGAACAATTAGAGAAAGGGCTTTTTCAAAGTTATAAGAAACAGAATAGGGCGAAGTATTTTCTGAAAGAGTTGAGCACTAACATGAAGAGGCATGTGCAGACTGCACAAAATTTTGCAGACTGGATAAGGAAATGTAATGAACACATGTACGAGTTTGGGCAGAGTGATACAGCAAATGCAGTTTTGTTGTAAGAAGGCGAGCAAATGGTACTCGATGCTATTCTGAGGGGATTGCTGTCAGACATTTCAAGGCGGGTGTGTTCAGGTGCCCCAAAGAGTCTGCGGCCTACTATTAGGTTGACAGTCGACCGCAAAGAAACTGGTATGTCAACAGGGGCGTGAGATAGATGTGGGGTATTTTCAGCGAATATGAAGTGTCACAGGGGTGAGCAGAAAGGCATTTACAGAGGCTGTGTCACCAGCCACCGCGGAAAGTAAAGGAAATGGAAGATATCTGCAGCAGAATTTTGGTAATGGGCATAGTGGTGGACAAGTAGGTGGGAAGCAGCCATTAAACACGAGAGGAAATCTAGTGTCCACCTAAAGACATTCCCATTAAAATAAGATACAACAAATTCATATCCAGATATCGATTGTGTAATAAGAATGTGTCGGTTTCCAGTAGAGACTTAGTGAATCGTAGCCAATGAATCCTGCCATCCGCCATGCTATAAATTACGTGGGTTTGAGGATAACAATGTGAGACTATTGAGGTCCTCAGACGTAGATTTTCATATAGGGGCTGTTCTATTTAAGCAGTGCATGTGAGCAAGGGCTATAGCTTGATCTTGGGGTTAGACTTGTGTTAACTATAGGCCGTGTAGGACTGTTGCGCTATTGTCTAGCATATTGAACAAACCAGTTGAAACATGCTCAATTGTACTAAGGCTTGATTTCCATGATTGTGTGTTATGTGACACTGAGAAGTCACTTTCGGCCAGCGTAGAGCGTGATCTACCTGTGGGTATGTTAGTGTTGTGGAGCCTCTAGAAGTAAACGATGTTCTGGATCTAGCATTTTGTTTTGCTACGAGAAATGCTGTACACATACGAGTTGAGGTATGGTAGAAGAGTGGTAACTGCAAATAAAGAAAATTTTGATGCTGAGGTAATGAAGCTGAGGAAGGAAATGCTAATAGCAAGTTGAGACATTGTGGATAAATCTGAGTGGTGCATGAGGAGTATGATCCATAAGCAACCACAAGCCACCATTAAGTCTGCATTATGTAGTTTATAGAAGGAATGCAGGTGAAAGAATTATTGTTCGATTTTGATGATTTATTTTTTACACAGACTTCATTGCCAGCAATGCCCATGACCCAAACATCGAATACCAACAAGGAGTGAAGCACTGGTGTATCAGAAAAACATAATATCCTTAAGTATTTAAGGCCAATTATAGAAAATTTTATTAACCAACATTTAGTGGACAGGATAATGGGAGAGATTAACAGTCCATGGGATGCAGGAATCGTGGTCGTACCAAAGTAGTCTATGGATGTATTTGTACAATACAGTTTCTGCTGTGATTACTGCCACCTGGACAGCAAAAACACAGCAGATGCATACCCCGTCCTAAACGTTAATGAGACCATGGATAACTTAGGGCAATGTCGGTATTTTTCGACCATGGATTTGAGGAGTGGTTACCATCAGGTGGAGATTGTTCCCAAAGAACAGACAAAGACAGCATTTTCGGTATCATGGGCGCATAACCAATTCGAGAGTATGCCATTTGGAAAAAAATGTGCCTGGTACGTTTCAGAGGTTGTTGGACAGCGTGTTGAGAGGTTTGAAAGAATTTCAGTGCCTACTTTACTTGGATGATATCACAGTATTCAAAAAGACATGAAGCAGCAGAGACAACATCTGAAGGGAGTAATTAAAAGATTAATATTGAGCACAGAGAAGCGTCATTTTTCATTAGACGAGGTTCTGTATGTAGGTCATGTAATTAGAAAGATTGAGTAAGGACTGATCCAAGGTTAGTGCAAGCGGTATGAGAGTTCCCCGTTCCTCAGTCGATTAAGGAAGTGCAATCATTTTTGGGGATCTCAAATTACTACAGACAGTTCATGAAACGGTTTGATGACATAGCAGAACTACTCATGCACTTGCTAAGGAAATGAGTGAAATTCATACGGACACAGAAGTGTTAGAATGTATTTGAAGAATTAAAGAGAGTTTTGACATCCAGCCAAGCTGTAGTTTTTCTGGATTTTACAAGAAGTTTATCCTTTTCTGAGACACCTCTAACCATACTTTGGAAGGAGATGCTGAGCCACATTCATCGTGTCACATACTTTAGATGTTTTCTTTATAGGAAAACAATTTGGGTAGTGACTGAATATAGTAGTTTGGGACCGAAGGACCTGTCAAGCAGGCTGACAAGGTGGACCCTGAGACTTAGTGAATTCGGCCATGAAGTGGTACACAAGCCAGGAAAGAAACACAGAAATGCAGACACATTAAGCAGGAAGGTATCAGTGATGAAAATTCTGGATCATGTTTGTGTGGAGTGGCGAACAGCATGGAGCCCTGACAATGACTGTAAACAGTACATGGTACATGATGCACTCACACTTTAGCACGTGTGACCGACTGTTGTGCAAGGAAATGAGGCTTGGACCACGTGTTGTAGCGCCAGTGAAATTTAAGGAGGAAGCTTTAAACGAAGCATATGATCACATGTTATCTTATGGAGGGCGCAGAGCAAAAAACTGGAGAGTAGCCAAGAGATATTGGTGGAGAAGAAGAAAAGCAGGCGTCGATCAATCTACGAGTAACTTCATGCGATATGCTTATCGAACTGACTTGAATTGTAAGCTTCATTGCAGAGTCTACCAGAAGTATTCAAACAATTCTAAATGCTTGGGCTTGGTGTATTAGGATCGTTCAGTCGTATACCAGCAGTAAACTGATTCACATTAATAATAATACACTCCTGGAAATGGAAAAAAGAACACATTGACACCGGTGTGTCAGACCCACCATACTTGCTCCAGACACTGCGAGAGGGCTGTACAAGCAATGATCACACGCACGGCACAGCGGACACACCAGGAACCGCGGTGTTGGCCGTCGAATGGCGCTAGCTGCGCAGCATTTGTGCACCGCCGCCGTCAGTGTCAGCCAGTTTCCCGTGGCATACGGAGCTCCATCGCAGTCTTTAACACTGGTAGCATGCCGCGACAGCGTGGACGTGAACCGTATGTGCAGTTGACGGACTTTGAGCGAGGGCGTATAGTGGGCATGCGGGAGGCCGGGTGGACGTACCGCCGAATTGCTCAACACATGGGGCGTGAGGTCTCCACAGTACATCGATGTTGTCGCCAGTGGTCGGCGGAAGGTGCACGTGCCCGTCGACCTGGGACCGGACCGCAGCGACGCACGGATGCACGCCAAGACCGTAGGATCCTACGCAGTGCCGTAGGGGACCGCACCGCCACTTCCCAGCAAATTAGGGACACTGTTGCTCCTGGGGTATCGGCGAGGACCATTCGCAACCGTCTCCATGAAGCTGGGCTACGGTCCCGCACACCGTTAGGCCGTCTTCCGCTCACGCCCCAACATCGTGCAGCCCGCCTCCAGTGGTGTCGCGACAGGCGTGAATGGAGGGACGAATGGAGACGTGTCGTCTTCAGCAATGAGAGTCGCTTCTGCCTTGGTGCCAATGATGTCGTATGCGTGTTTGGCGCCGTGCAGGTGAGCGCCACAATCAGGACTGCATACGACCGAGGCACACAGGGCCAACACCCGGCATCATGGTGTGGGGAGCGATCTCCTACACTGGCCGTACACCACTGGTGATCGTCGAGGGGACACTGAATAGTGCACGGTACATCCAAACCGTCATCGAACCCATCGTTCTACCATTCCTAGACCGACAAGGGAACTTGCTGTTCCAACAGGACAATGCACGTCCGCATGTATCACGTGCCACCCAACATGCTCTAGAAGGTGTAAGTCAACTACCCTGGCCAGCAAGATCTCCAGATCTGTCCCCCATTGAGCATGTTTGGGACTGGATGAAGCGTCGTCTCACGCGGTCTGCACGTCCAGCACGAACGCTGGTCCAACTGAGGCGCCAGGTGGAAATGGCATGGCAAGCCGTTCCACAGGACTACATCCAGCATCTCTACGATCGTCTCCATGGGAGAATAGCAGCCTGCATTGCTGCGAAAGGTGGATATACACTGTACTAGTGCCGACATTGTGCATGCTCTGTTGCCTGTGTCTATGTGCCTGTGGTTCTGTCAGTGTGATCATGTGATGTATCTGACCCCAGGAATGTGTCAATAAAGTTTCCCCTTCCTGGGACAATGAATTCACGGTGTTCTTATTTCAATTTCCAGGAGTGTAGATTACATTTCTTGGTACATGGAGATGGTTGCTGTACGAAACCAGCTGGCAGCGGCAATAGAAAATGCAGTGATTAACAATTGGATGTTGAAGTTTGCAGCACCAGATACGATAATTATTCTGGACAAGGATAAGAATTCCATGTAAAACTTACGGATGGGTCTATGTCGGTTATTGCATGTGAATAAGTTAAGAACTAGTCTTCATCTATAGGTGGTCTCGCTCGATTCACCCTCTTCTTGTGCCTTTCAAGGCCATCTTTGTAAAACGCTTGGTTGTCAGCTTTTTCTGGAGGAACAAACTCTTTATCCACGATACCCCTACTGTTAGAAAAGCTAATCAGCTTTACTTTGATATCTGATTTGGTCATTCGAGGTTTTTTCGGTCGAAGATATGTCGCAGTATGCCGCTCCTAACTTTGCCAATTTATCTCAGGATCGTTTTCAAAAATCCAGGATTAAAAAAAAAATTTTAAATGTGTGTGAAATCTTATGGGACTTAATAGCTAAGGTCATCAGTCCCTAAGCTTACACACTACTTAACCTAAATCATCCTAAGGACACACACACACTCCCATGCCCGAGGGAGGATTCGAACCTCCGCCGGGACCAGCCGCACAGTCCATGACTGCAGCGCCTCAGACCGCGCGGCTAATCCTGCGCGGCAATCCAGGATTAATCACCTGTGATTACATGACTGAACCATTCATGTGACTGAACCGTTCATGGTCATTTACACGTTTCTTCGGTTGTTCTTCTGCTCAGCTGTGAGATGTTTTGGCACCATTTTGCTACAAAGCATTTGATTGTGCAAAACTTTGGTCAAAATATGATGTGCGGTGAAACTATTTAAGTTTAACAGATAATCCGTCATCTCACAAGTGGACGCACACATTCGATGTTTTCGTCGGTTTTTGAAGGTCTCCCTGAGTGAGGTTCTTCTTCAATATATTCTTGACTCCCCAAAAACGATTTGTGCCAGCGAAAAACTAGTGCCCTTGATAATGAATCTTCCCCGTAGGCCTTCATCATGTTTTCAAAGGTCATACTAACGGGTTCCCCAAGTTTAGCACAAAATTTGATGGCTCTAAATTCTCCGGAACATTTATCTTGAGAAGTATCCATCATTCCTCTTGTTTTTGCAATGTTTTTACAGCCGGATACCCTTTCTGCCGCCAACCCCTTCCCTTGCTGGTTTTGGTCAGCCCTGGGTATTTTACACTCCTGGAAATTGAAATAAGAACACCGTGAGTTCATTGTCCCAGGAAGGGGAAACGTTATTGACACATTCCTGGGGTCAGATACATCACATGATCACACTGACAGAACCACAGGCACATAGACACAGGCAACGGAGCATGCACAATGTCGGCACTAGTACAGTGTATATCCACCTTTCGCAGCAATGCAGGCTGCTATTCACCCATGGAGACGATCGTAGAGATGCTGGATGTAGTCCTGTGGAACGGCTTGCCATGCCATTTCCACCTGACGCCTCAGTTGGACCAGCGTTCGTGCTGGACGTGCAGACCGCGTGAGACGACGCTTCATCCAGTCCCAAACATGCTCAATGGGGAACAGATCCGGAGATCTTGCTGGCCAGGGTAGTTGACTTACACCTTCTACAGCACGTTGGGTGGCACGGGATACATGCGGACGTGTATTGTCCTGTTGGAACAGCAAGTTCCCTTGCCGGTCTAGGAATGGTAGAACGATGGGTTCGATGACGGTTTGGATGTACCGTGCACTATTCAGTGTCCCCTCGACGATCACCAGTGGTGTACGGCCAGTGTAGGAGATCGCTCCCCACACCATGATGCCGGGTGTTGGCCCTGTGTGCCTCGGTCGTATGCAGTCCTGATTGTGGCGCTCACCTGCACGGCGCCAAACACGCATACGACATCATTGGCACCAAGGCAGAAGCGACTCTCATCGCTGAAGACGACACGTCCCCATTCGTCCCTCCATTCACGCCTGTCGCGACACCACTGGAGGCGGGCTGCACGATGTTGGGGCGTGAGCGGAAGACGGCCTAACGGTGTGCGGGACCGTAGCCCAGCTTCATGGAGACGGTTGCGAATGGTCCTCGCCGATACCCCAGGAGCAACAGTGTCCCTAATTTGCTGGGAAGTGGCGGTGCGGTCCCCTACGGCACTGCGTAGGATCCTACTGTCTTGGCGTGCATCCGTGCGTCGCTGCGGTCCGGTCCCAGGTCGACGGGCACGTGCACCTTCCGCCGACCACTGGCGACAACATCGATGTACTGTGGAGACATCACGCCCCACGTGTTGAGCAATTCGGCGGTACGCCCACCCGGCCTCCCGCATTCCCACTATACGCCCTCGCTCAAAGTCCGTCAACTGCACATACGGTTCACGTCCACGCTGTCGCGGCATGCTACCAGTGTTAAAGACTGTGATGGAGCTCCGTATGCCACGGCAAACTGGCTGACACTGACGGCGGCGGTGCACAAATGCTGCGCAGCTAGCGCCATTCGACTGCCAACACCGCGGTTCCTGGTGTGTCCGCTGTGCCGTGCGTGTGATCATTGCTTGTACAGCCCTCTCGCAGTGTCCGGAGCAAGTATGGTGGGTCTGACACACCGGTGTCAATGTGTTCTTTTTTCCATTTCCAGGAGTGTATTTCCCCGGTACCCACCACATCTGGTGAGCGTTCCCCTATCCGCCACCCGGGGAGGCACCCGAAGGGAGACTAGCAACTCCACATGGGAAAAAGATTACTTCACTTACGGCACTGTTAAAAATCGTGTCACGGCTGTGTAGACGATGATGATGATGTTTGATTTGTGGGGTGCTCAACTGCGTGGTCATCAGTGCTCATACAAAGTCCCAATTTTTACACAGTCCAATTTTTTTACCCAATCCAGTATAGCCACTGTCACGAATGATGATGATGATGATGATGATGATGATGAAATGATGAGGACAACACCCAGTCACCGGACTGAGAAAATTCACAAACCGGCCGGGCATCGAACCCGAGCCCCCGTGATCGAGACGGCTGTATAGAGCTGAAACTTAGACTGAGCATCTGGAGGAGATGAAAAGTCCTCTCTACACAAGTAGAACAACACAGTGTTGCCACATCGTTCGCAGTGTTGTCTGTCTTATTGCGTTTCTCACACACATTGTACATCGCGCATTGCATGGACAACTGATGGCTAATCTTTTGTAGCCTGAAGAGTGCTTGCCCCCTAAGTTGAATCTAATTATGGAAACTAGTAGACAGAATCTACTCTTCTATTACCACATATCAGCAGAAGAAGTGAAAACTAAGTGAGCACGATTGTATGTTCTAATTTGATTCCTAATAACACGAAGACATGTACGGTTTAAGTGTTCCGCCATTTGTACTTAATGAAGTAGAAGTTCTTGGAAAATTCGTGTCAGTGAGGATCTCTGGGATATTATTAATTTCGGGTAGAGCAGACATGTAGTAATGACGAGGAGGAGCTTCAACGTATTCGAAGGAGGATGGTGACTGTGTGTCCGACCTAGGTAATACAAACGAGCCATAGGATGTCATGTGTAGTACAACTCTTCTTAGCCACACAGAAGGGGCTGCATTGTCTGAGAGATAGTGGGAAGCCCAGACTGCATTTCCAGCAATCAGGTTTTCAATAGGTTTGTTCCACTTATAATGACTTGGTAATAGTGGCATGATGTTACTAACAGGGGAAGCTCACGGAGACAAGACAGACTGAACTGAAGGAAACTGACTACATGCTTCATAATAGGGCCAATCCTCCATCTACCAGCTGTGATTTCGGGAATCACGCAAATGAATATCTCACAACCACAGTTGTGTTGGCCATATGTAACTTAGGACAGGTTTCCAGCACCAAATATAACATTTCTAAATCAAACTCGAGAACATGAGCTAATCAATTTCCTGGATCAGTCCACTGTTCGTGAGAAGGGGACATTTCAACCGAGCAGTTAATGCAGCACATAGAGTAGTCCAGAGAAGGACAAAAATGCTAACAGTGATGCTGAATACCGCAATACCAAGTACCACCCTGGCTCTAACTGTGCTGCATGTAGCTTTTATTGTTTTGAGGCAGAGAGCCAATTGTCAGCGTAAACCACCAATAAATAGTACATATTCCAGCAGACTGAGTCCCTAGAGCATAAGAGAGAGTGAGGGCGAAATATTGTAGTGTGAATGCAGAATAGATGCAAGTTTTGGGCTAAGAGGGAAAGAAACCACTGGAGATGAACGCTGAATTGTCAGAAGCGCAAAACAAATGTAAGAAGTAGATTCATAAGGAAAGTAGCAATAAGCAGAATAGTAAGCAAGACTGGGTTTCTTAAATAAGCCTTTGTGCAAGTCACAATTGTTTAGTTACAACTTTTTTTGTATTCTGCACGAATTTGTAGTTTGGTATGAAACAGGTTTTAATATCAACCCAAGGGACCGGGTTTTGATCATAGAAGGGTGTAATTTAGTGTAAGACCATATACGGGAATATTAGTACGAGCTTGAACTACGTATTGCAGTAATGCTGATGCGGGTGAGCACAAGGTGTGGTCACTGTAATAGTTCAATCAGGCCAGAGCAATGTTGTGAAGAAGGTTAGCTTCCTGAAACACTGAACTCAGTGGTGTTGCACTGAGAAGTGCAGCATGGAGCTAGTGCCAATAGCGTTTTAACAAATGTGACTGGTAGTGATAAATATGTACAATAATTGCACTGCTGCCACTGAGAGTAATAGTCATTTTTGGAGTAGAACTATTCTGTGCCTAGCAACCCAACCAGAACTACGATGCTGTGTCGGACCAGAACGCCACATGGACCAGCCAATGGTTCGAGGTCACCACAGGACAACAGCTCTGTGCACTAAGCTACTCCACAGACGTAGTGCCATGGCGTGGCTGGCAACACCGCGTCATCTCTAACAGAACAGACGACTCCTGCCAAGGAAGCAGCAAGTCGCTTTCCACATGCACCAGCTGCCTTCTGCGCCACTGAACGCGTGTCTCAGTGTGGTTGGCATCTGCTGCCGTGACGCCACCGGACCGCGCCAAGCACTATAGTGGTTGCAGCACTATCTAGTTCACACACCAACGGTGAGGGGGCCACACGACCACCTTGGGTAATGAGGCTGCCAGTCCAACATAGTACCGTTTCGGTCACACACAGTGTGTGGGAAGCCAGCCCAGCAGAATTCAGCGGCCACCTTGGCTCCCAACTCATCTCCACTATCTGCTCGCACTATCCTGGCTCATAGCCGCCCCACTCTGCAACAGAGAGCGCTATATATTTCTGACATTTCATCACAAGTAATAAATAATATTGAAATTTACGTATCATTAGAAACTACAGGTTTTTTTCCAATACTCCTGAAGTTATTAAAATCTACAAATTTTTCGCAATAGTCTCGAGGACACTAACCATCACCACATAGAGGTGAACGTAATTGATAAACTAATGAGAAGAGGCTGATTGAGGTTGGTAGTATCCTTTGTTTTCAGGAAGTCCAATATTACAGAGTTAAATTTGGAACAAGAAAACAAGACGTGGTTGACATCAACTTCTTCTGATTCAGAATTACACTCACATGCAGGAGATACATAAATGCTGATTCCATGTAGATGGAGAGGAAAAAAGGCACGGTTGAAGCAGAGTCGAATGATACTGGGGATCATAGATTGGTCAAAATGTGTCCTCGTAAACGATGGCTTTGTAGGAAATTGAGGCTGTAACACTATGTAATAATCATGTTTCCACTTCACTCGAAGTTGGTGTTTTCCATGTCTCTCTATCCCATGCAAGCAATCTGTAGATGGGAACTTCAGATCAAGGACGATGTGGACCGTATGTATAGAGGCTGCTTCCTTCCCAAATACGTCCGTTTCCTTTTTATAGCGGATGCCAGTGTGGGAAAACAACCACAGTAGATGGATGATTAGACCCTGTGAACGTATTCCAAACGCGCAACCAATATGAAGTAGTTGACTGTTTTATTCCATTTCAGGTGCTGAATATTTTTAAGGACGTTCAGGAGTCAGACAATTAATACCTTGGAGAACGGAGTTGAAGATATAAATTCGAGTGTTGCCAATAGTGCTATTACCTCCGCTGTAAACACATAAGTGGTGTTAGACAGCTTGAAGGCTTTACGGACTTGGAACTGAAGGCATGAAAATGCAATACATTAATCTTGTGGAGTTTTGGATCCATCAGAGTAAATACGTAGATAACGAGTCCACTGTGTTGCACTGAGATATTAAAGCTGCAACTGACATCAACACAATCTGAGCAGGTCCTGTGAAAATAATAGATTGGAATATGGATGAGTGTATTGACATCATGTTCAAATAAAGCGACATGCGAAGAACGTCGAATATACCGTGTAATACGAGACCTAAGGTCAAAGCTGGTACTTACGGCTGGAAGTTTGTTTCTTCTGTAGGTGGCAGTCCGTGATCGGTGATCAGAGTCTCGGCTTTTATAGATGTAACTGTCCATGAAGGCCATACCTCGAACGAAAAATTTATCTGACGTCTATCTGCACAGAATCACGAGACAGGACCGGGGATCAGGGGAAATTTTCCTCCTGGTTGGATGTGTCTCCCTTCTTGTTTCATCAGGTTGGTGCTCATGTCCAGCTAAGCTGCCATCCAGGCAAACAGCTGTAAGAAACATTCAATGTGTCATGGATGTGGGAACGCGGGAACAATAATATGCTGTGGGATACATTTATCTGGGTTTCAGTGGGACTTGTGGTAGTAATCAAAGGCACTATGACAGTTGTGGACTATGTAAACGTCATTAGGACATACCCGATCTCTTCCCTGAAGGCAACAGTATCTTCCAGCAGGATAACTATCCATGTCTCCAGCGCAGAAAAGTGTTGCAAAAAATTTGTGGTGAGATCTTATGTGACCAAACTGCTTAGATCGTCGGTCCCTAAGCTTACACACTACTTAATCTAACTTAAACTAACGTACGCTATGAACAACACACACGCCCATGCCCGAGGGAGGACTCGAACCTCCGACGGGGGCAGCCGCCCGGACCGTAACAAGAACCATAAACCGCTCGGCTACCTCGCGTGGCAATCGTGTTACAGTTATTTCAGGAGTACAACAGCGAACTTGAGTTGATTTCTTAGCCACGAAGTTCGTGTTATTGTTACCCTACGGAACACATTATCCAATGCCAGTTCCGCACCCACAAACCACTGGCCAGTAATTTATGAGTATTGGGTGACCTATGTTATGACGAATTTACTTCATATACTTCAATAATTGTCACACTGTATATTTATAACTCAGTTTTATTTCACTCCATTTAGGCGATTAATTATTCATATTGTGTGCGGTGCGATGATCTGATAGTGGTTCGGATAATTAGGTAGGCAGTGGTTACTTATGTTATTTAAGGAAAATAGGTGTAATAAATTGTAAATTAACCTAAGACTTGCCTGCCTGTAGCAGTATTAAGAAACCTTAACTGACACATTAAGACACAATCGATTACATTTGTATATTCTGACGCACTGTAGCCGAAACAAATGGTAATAATAATAGAAAAGGCTAAAGCTGTCATTAAGTGTAAGGTTTGTTAGAACACCGCAGCGATTTACTAGGAATGGTCCCCTCGTTGGTGGTACAACTTCTGAACTGACTTATCCGGAGGTTTATGGTTAGGTCTTCAATTTAACGTTGATCCCGAACCGAAGTCAACTACGAAATTTTCACGAACACAAATAGTTGTGAAACAAAGAAGAAGCGGTAAGTGAGAGAACAAAATTTCCAGACCTACTGATTACCTGTTCTAGGACATTTGGGTTTATGGTTTGTCTCCCACTTAGACATCTGCCTTCACAATGATCTTCAGAGTCAATGAAATCCTTGTTCTAGTTACTGCTCAATTATCTACCGAAAAAAGCCCTCAACTCTTATACTTCAGGAAACAAATGCTGTACATGCAGGGAATAATTATGGGTCAAAGCCATCAATTTACAATTTGCTCATTGCAACGACGATCAAAACGTTGGATTCTAGATTTTCAAGCGCACAGGTCGTATCTAGAGGAACTCTGAAACATATCACACTCTGCTGCTTTAGACATTTGACTGATTGCAGTCAAATTAATAAGTCTTTAAGAAGCAGACATGAATCTCATACCATTGTTTTTAATTCGCAACTATTTATTAATATTTAAGTTGATGACTTAAGCTAACCTCCTCAGTCATAATGTAGCGTAGGAACTCGTTGTTGGCCGGCCGGTGTGGCTGAGCGGTTTTAGGCGCTACAGTCTGGAACCGCGCGACCGCTATGGTCGCAGGTTCGAATCCTGCCTCGGGCTTGGATGTGTGTGATGTCCATAGGTTAGTTAGGTTTAAGTAGTTCTAAGTTCTAGGGGACTGATGACCTTAGAAGTTAAGTCCTATAGTGCTCAGAGCCATTTGAACCATTTTTGAACTCGTTTTAGCTCGCTGGCACACTTTATCATAAACTTTGAAACTTTATCACGAACTTTAACTATTTGGCTATAATTAATTATGTTACTTCTAAAAATATTTAATAACTTACCACCGAAGAATGTTTTTAAAATAATTGCACTTGCAGGATGATAGTGAACAGCCAGAAAGTATGGAATAGGTTAGTAGAATTCAGATAATCATGCAAATTTAGGGAAAATCATAATCAATGTACACCAAATAAAATCCTTTCTTTAACTTCAAAATGAAGTTTTGAAAGAATTACTGGTTTGTGCAGTACAAGTGTTTTGTTTTACACTCGATGAACCCTCTGCCAGGCACTTAAGTATGAATTGCAGAGTAGTCATGTAGATGTAGATGTATAGATATGTGACGTCTGTCCCTCCAGAGGCCTACCAAGGGCTTATTGTATCCGTACCACTCAGTGTCGTTAGGTTTTGGCTCAAGAGTGTGTCTTTTGGGTTGAGTTCGTGTCAGTGACTTCAGTACGAGGCGATCCTGACTCAGCATCCACGCATTATTGGCGTCGTCAAATAAACAAAAATGAACATCACTGGTGTGAAAGGTGCTTAAGACAGTGCAAGAGCCAAAAGATAGGTGATCATATAAGATATCAGTGGTAGGTGGAGGAGAGGTGGGCTAACACCAGCTGCTGGGGTTTACGCAAATACTAGTCGGAGTAATGCTCTGGGAGTCTGTATGTGGAGGATGGTGGTGATGTAAGGCAAGTAACGACCGACTTGACGCGTGTGTCTTACGGGTGATGCTGTGGCACGCCCCTGCAACTGGCCGCGGGGTGAGGCGACTCCGGCGGTCTGTTGACGCAGGAGCGCAGTCTGCGGGCTGAGCAAGCAACAGGCTGGCCAGCCAGCGGCGTGTTCGGGCCGTGTTTGCCGGCGATATTGACCCGCGGCGCGGCCTGGCCACGGCAAACACGCGCGGTCTGGCCCGGCCCGCCTGGCCTCGCGCAGCCTGCGATGTTCGGGCGCTGGCGTTGGCGACGGTGCTGCCATCACGCGCCGGCGCGCAGCACTGTCGCTCCCTTCAGGCCGACTTCAACGCAGTGGCGGTGTGTTCTGCGAATACAGCGGATTCTTGTTAATGGCAGCATCCAGCCGGTCGTCGTTATTGACTGTAATAAGTCGGGTCTCAATGAACGCTGCTGTTTCATATTTATTATTTTTATTATTATTGTATTCTCCCAATAAATGGAAGACGTTAATCAGATAACTGAATCAACTTTCCAGTAGGCTTTAATTTTTTTCGAGAAGGCTAGTTTACATTCTTCCGACCAGTGTGATCTGTGCAGTTTTTGTTTATAAAATGTCGAATCAAAACATATCCAGCTGTCTAAATTTCCAGATGTTTTTTTATTTGAGCATGCAGTTTCGAAACAACATTACGCGATGTTCACGCCCTCTGATCGACGTGTAGGAAGAATCCCACATCTGGTCCAGTCGAAATAGGGCGCCACAGCGATCCTTTCGACCATCGCTTGTACTGAAGATGAGGTAGTGCAGCGCGGAAACTGGCTGCTTAATGAAATAACAACTGGAAATTTAGAATGATGGTGTTTCGATTTGACATTTTATGCTGGACACCGGAGGTCCCTCAACCATCTGTACAAGGATGGACTTATAGAAAGTGCAACTTCCCATTTGTCTACTTTGTGTCTGAACGTGTCACTGCCCCAAATGTCGGTTGGCCTTATGTGTGCATTTTTGAGGTCCTTTCGATTCCCGTCGCTCCGCCATCTTCCTCTCACTTGACCTCGAACGCGCTTATGACCGCGTCTGGCATTCCTGTCTCCTCTTCAAGCTCCAAACCTTTGCCCTTCCCATTAACTACGTCCGTCTGATCGGTTCCTTTCTCTCCCGCCGTCCTTCCTATGTCACCATCCATAACACCGATTCCTACACCTTTTTCCCCTCCGCCGGTGTGCCCCAAGGCTCCGTCCTCTCCCCCCTTCTGTACCTTTTGTACACGGCGGACATGCCGCCGCCGTCGCCCCCCGTCCACCTCCTCCAGTTTGCCGATGACACCGCCTTCCTCGCCCTTGCCCCCACCCTGCAACGCTCCCAACGCCTTCTCCAATCCCATCTTGACCGGTTCACCGCTTGGTGCAACCAGTGGTTGCTCAAGGTCAATCCCTCCAAAACCCAGGCGATCATTGTAGGCAAAACCACCCCTTCCTTCCGCCTCCTTGATTTCTATCTCACCGTCTATGGCCGTCCTATCGCCCTCACTCCCACCCTTAAGTACCTTGGCGTCACCCTCGACCGTCGCCTCTCCTGGACTCCCCATCTCCAGACAATCCAAGCCAAGGCACGTTCCCGACTCCGTCTCCTCAAGCTCCTTTCCGGCCGCACGTGGGGTCTGGACCCCTCCACAATCCTCCACACCTATAAATCCCTCATCCGCCCTGTCCTTTGTTACGCCCATCCAGCGTGGATCTCCGCCCCCCCTACCTTCTATAAATCCCTCCAAATCCTTGAACGCCATGCTCTCCGCCTTGCCTATCGCATCCGTCTCCCCTCCCCCACGCGGATCCTGTATGATCTCATCCCCTTCCCCCACCTCCTCCTTTTCCTTGAAAGGATACGTATCCTGTACACCTCACGTAAACTTGATCCTCCTCACCCGCTCGTTTCCCCGATCCTCTCCCACCCCCGCCCGCTGCCGCGCCTGTATTCCCACGTCCCACCCGGTCTCCATCTCTCCACCCTCCTTACCCTCTCCCACGGTGGCTTCCGCCAGCTCCCCCTCCCTGATGATGTCCTCGTCCCCTCCATCTACCCCTCTTATCAACTTTGATCCTCCCTCCCCACCTCCTATGTCCTCTCCTTTAGGCACCCTCCCTCCCTCCCTTCCCTTCCCTCCTCTTTCCTTTCCCCCCTCCCTCCTCCCCTCTCCACCGGGCTTCCCTCCCCCTTCCTCCCTCCCCCTCTCTCCTTTGCCCATGGCATCTCTGCTCCCCCCTCTCCCATTCCCCTTCCCATTCCTCCTCCTCCTCCTCCTCTCTTGGCAGGTCCCCGGACTTGTACACGCTCAGTGAACATTCGCGCGCCGGGGATCATCGCCGTCAGTGTCTAGTGTGTGTGCTTCGTTTTGTGTTTCGTGCAGTTACAACTCCACTGTTCACATGTGCCGTCGCAGCTCTCCGTGTTTTGTGCGCCGTGTCAACAAGTGTTAGTGTTTTTTCGTCCAACGTGAACGGCTTCTTGTTTTTTTGTAACTACTTTCTTTGCCCGCCATTTTTTGTATTTTCTGTGTCACCTATCTCATATTATTGTACCCCATACGGCTGAAGAGCGGCGTATTAAGCTGCTGCCAGCCCGCCTTGTATGAGGTGCTGAAAATTACAATAAAGGAAAAAAAAAAAAGTCCTTTCGAAATTCATTTAGCCAAGTTGAGTTCTTAACTAGTGTTATATAGTCTGTTATGTGTTTTGTAAATCGCTTTTCTGTTGAGCTGACCAAACAATTTCATTCGCCTTTTCTTAATGTCAGCAGCGCGGGATTAGCCGAGCGGTCTCAGGTACTGCAGTCATGGACTGTGCGGCTGGCCCCGGCGGAGGTTCGACTCCTCCCTCGGGCATGGGTGTGTGCGTTTGTCCTTAGGATAATTTAGGTTAAATAGTGTGTAAGCTTAGGGACTGATGACCTTAGCAGTTCAGTCCCATAAGATTTCACACACATTTGAACATTTTTTTCTTAATGTCAATTTCGATATTTGGAAACGTGTCTGTTGTTTTTATTGACTGTAACCAGTAACCGTCTTGGGTATGTCTTCCTCCTGAAATTTTCCTAATCACCTTCCTCTCTTCTTTTTTGATTTCTTCAACTTCGTGTTTTCTGTTAAGTGTCAGTGTTTCCCTTGCGTAGTGGACTGTTGCTTTTATGACTGTTTTGTAGTGCCCAATGTTTGTCCGTCCTGACATGGATTTCTTGTTGTAGAGGTTTTTAACCAACACTAATGCTGTTTTCACTTTTTGGATGCGATTTTGCTGCGAGATTTCTTCAAGGCCTGTGGGTTTGTTGAATTCTCCAAGGTATTTAAATTACGGGAACCTCTTTATTTTACCGTATTTTGTTTTCAGACTTACAATTTCTGTCTTGAACGTAAGAATTGCGTTTTCTAGAATGAAGGTTGTAACCATCCCTCTTTTGCACATACTTTAAGTACTTCGGGCTGTTTGACAGCAGTCTCTTCGTGCTCTGTATGTATCGCCAGGTCGTCCGCAAACGCGAGGCATGGTATTTAGAGATTTTTTTGGGAAATCGAAGTAGGATTGTCTTCCAGAACCTACATTTCTTGAATAAATTCTCCCATTCATCCATAACATTGTCTGGGATGATGCTGAACGAATAGGAGAGACTCCATCTTCTTATCTCAGACCTGTTTGAATATCAAAGGGTTCTAACATCTCCCCTATGAATTTTCTTTTAGATATAGAGCCAGTTAGTGTTTTTTTTTAGGAGTTCTCGTGTCTTGGGATGTAGTCCCCGCCCTTCTGAAATGTGGAATAGTGATTGCCTGTCTAGTACTTCTTTTTGAAATCTACAAAAGTGCATACTAGAGATTTTTGTCTCAGGGCTTGCATTTTGATTATGGCTTCGAGGTCGCAAATTTGTTCAGGGCATGACTCGTTCGGTCTGAATCCTGGTTGATATTCTGCTAACTTGGGGTCTAATTGCTTTTGAGCTCTATTCAAGAGACAAGCTGATAGGATTTTGTAGGTTTCATGTATTATTATTGTGGTGTCCTGCCCACACGTCTAATATAGGGTGCCTAGGATGCTGTTTTCTCGGATAGTTGAAAAACATACAAGCAAATCTTATTAATGGAGTTTATATCTATCTTTGCATTTTTACAAAAGGTGGCGCAAGCAATTAGCGACATGCAAATAATCAATGTCCTTCGATATATGCAATTTCCATGCAAGCAATTAATATAGATCACAAGTCACGGCTAAATCGTTTGGATCACGGCTCGTCTTCCAGTGCAGCTCTTCTAGTGTGGAGCGGCGCTTATATTCTGTTCGTATAAAGGCTGCTCCCATCGTGATGTCGTCCTAGTCGGCGTGCTATTGGCTGACGTCGTCTCACAGCCTTCTCTGCTGCAACGTTTCGGGCCGACGTGCCGTCGCTTGATGTTACGCCGGAATAATAATAATTATTATTATTATTGTTATTATTATTCAGCTACTTCAGTCTTCACAGCATGTGTCTGTAATCTTAAGGTAACAAACACAATTTCAGTCGCCATTACCATGCTTTTCTGTCTTCTGCTGTCCTCCGCCAGTTGAAGCCTGCGACTTTCATTGGTTCTTTATGCGTCATTTCTCATGCGATATGTCTCGACCGTTTCAGTTTTAGAGCTTTCACCCTTCCCACAACGTCCTGAACTCCTATTATTGCTCTTATGTCTTCACTTCTTTTCCCATCTTTCTTGGTGGGATCTAGGAGAGACTTTTCGCAAGTCTTCTGAGCTGTTCCAAGTTTCCTTCTGAAAAACTGGTTTAAAATCCAAGTTACACAGCCAGATGGTAGTACTGGAAGAACACACTGTTCAAAAACAAAGGTTTTCTGGAACGTTAAATTCAAAAACGTTTACATTTCCTCCATAAATCTTCCAACATAAATTTATTCGGTACGAATATTGCTGGGTATATGCGTGTGTTGTATGTAAGTACGTGTGTATGTTCCACATTTCCTACCTAAACTACTGGATGGATTTCAACTGAACTTGGTACACGTAACACTTACCGTCTGGAAGAAAGTACTATGGGAGTAAGAACCACTCAACTCCCACATAGTGTGGGAGTAACATTGGACGTAGACAGGGACAGGGAGAAGAAGAGATGGATTGAGAGAGGAGGGAGGAGGAAATGAAAATGTAAGGAAAGGAGAGGAAGAGTTAGACTCTGAGAAGAGGGAGGAGGAAATGAACAGACAGAAGTGGAGGAAGAGATGGACATAGGGAGTGCGAATAGGAGATGGACAGAGAGATGGGGAAGAGGATAGAGAGAGAGTGGGCAAGGAAATGGACTGAGAGAAGGAGGCGGAGGTCGACAGAGAGGGGGGTGGGGGAGGAGGTACACAGGGAAACGGGAAGGAGCAGATGGACAGAGCAAGAGGGGGAAAAAGGGACAGGTAGAAACTTCCTGGCAGATTAAAACTGTGTGCTGGACCGAGACTCGAACTCGGGATCTTTGCCTTTCGCGGGCAAGTGCTCTACCAACTGAGCTACCCAAGCACGACTCACGCCCCGTCCTCACAGCTTTACTTCTGCCAGTACTTCGTCTGTAAAGCTGCGAGGACGGGACGTGAGTCGTGCTTGGGTACCACAGTTGGTAGAGCACTTGCCCGCGAAAGGCAAAGGTCCTGAGTTCGAGTCTCGGTCCGGCACACAGTTTTAATCTGCCAGGAAGTTTCATATCAGCGCACACTCCGCTGCAGAGTGAAAATCTCATTCAGGGACAGGTAGAGCTTGCAGGAAGAGAAAGAGATGGGAAGGAGGGGCAAAGAAAATGGTGGAGGAGATGGACAGAGGGGCCGGGAAGAAGAGATAGACAGAGAGAGTGGGAAGAGGATATGCACAGGGAGAGGGGGAAATCTGTGTGCTGTATGTGACTTTCATGGCCCAATCACATTAATCTGACTAATGCCTATGTTCGACGCCACTGTATAATAACTACTCACAGACAGCAGGTGGTGGCAATAGCAGCGCTGGGTATAGAAAGCGTGTCAGGGAGGGGTGTGTGTGGAAGACAGTGCAATCCTTGTCAAAATGCAGTAATATAGAAAGTTATCTGACTTCCAAAGAGATAATATCATTCGCATTCAGATGAAGGGCGAAAACATTTCTGACACAGCTAAGTTTATAAACTGTTCGCATGCATGCAGAATAGCTCTATCTAAAACTGGCGCTGAGGCAACTATGGTGCACCACGGGCCATAGATGACAGGGGTGAACGATGGCTGTGGAGAGTGTACAGGCGAATATGTGTACAAGTGTTGAGCAAGTAACAGTCCAGATCAACCAAAGTGCTACCAAGAAAGTCTCCTCAACGACTGTTCAGCGACTGTTTCTGCATATGGCCCCTATAGCAGGCGCCTGGTTCATCTATGTATGCTGACCACTGTTCATCTTCGATGAATGCTGGGATTTGCACGTCAATGTAGCAACTGAACGTCTCCTAATTGGCGACAGGTGGACTTTTCAGATGATTCATATTTCATGCTCCATCAGACTGATGGCTCTTGTTGTGTGTCACACCTGAAAGCAAACAACTTGCAAGAGTCGTCGTTTCCTGTGTGATTTCCTCATCCTGGAAGACACAGTGGATGAATACAAGTATGCACCTGTCTTTGGGAACCATGTTCACCATTACATGCAGTTGGCTTTTCCTTGGCACGATGGCATCTATCAGTAGAACAATGCAAAATGTCACACAGCTCGTCGTGTACATGCGTGGCTCTAAGAGCACCTTTAGCCTCAGTCGACAATCTGAGGGATACCTCAATCAAGCTGTTTGCACCATCGTTTGGTTCAAATGGTTCAAATGGCTCTGAGCACTATGGGAATTAACTTCTAAGGTCATCAGTCCCCTAGAACTTAGAACTATTTAAACCGAACTAACCTAAGGACATCACACACATCTATGACCGAGGCAGGATTCGAGCCTGCGACCGTAGCGGTCGCGCGGTTCCAGACTGTAGCCCCTAGAACCGCTCGGCCACCTCGGCCGGCGCACCATCGATTCTCAACCGAAAAACCTAGTGCAGCTGACCACGCCACAGGAGATACCATGGCTGCACATACCTGTTGGTGAGTTTGAGAACCTCACTGACTCTCTCTTAGTACTCCAAATGGTTATTCAGACGTATTGACAGATGTTGAAATTAATGTCACTGCACTATATGTAATGCACTCCATGGTGATTGATGAGCAGCAGACCGCAATGTGTTTGACTAGAAATGACGACTGTTTATTGTGTTGGCCTGTCCTTATTTTGCTACAGCATCTGCTTCGAACACGTAAGCCACAGCAATTCCGTGGGTCACATGAGAAGTTACAAGGCCACAAACATTGCAATGGCTATGCATTCTCCCTGAGTTGGTGATAGTTCAACACTGGTCCTTCGGTTGGACCTGGCAATGTGGTTTGTGCACAGTTTCTTAACGACAGTTCCAGTTGTATCAGCAAGCAGCCTCCAAAGTAATAACGTGACTCAGTTCTGATGTGACACTCTTATGTGGCCTCTTGCAGTCATGGCAAATTTCTTAATTTTGAAAGTTAATCCTGTGGGGACTATAAAAATAATTGAGAATGTATGCAAAATTTAGTTTACTGACAACATTTATTTTCACAAAACAAAAAAGACATAAATGATGCTATACAAGTTATGATTGAATACCGTAAACAACTAACAGGTGGTTTAAGACGACAATGGACAAGGACCCTGCGTGGTAGAAGTGAGTCAAGTACTCTGGCCCTAAAAATGTGGATAACGTCATCTGAATTGATCTGACGCTGAGCAGACTTTGATAGATAAAATCGACAGAAGTTTATTTATATAGGTGCAGCTGAGAGCAAGTAGCGATTGCGATCTGCAGGCCCTGACAGTGCCTGAGCAGCAGTATGTTACCCTGTTTGCTTCGTGCGGCGAAGTAACTTGCAGCTGGGGAGATATGTGCAGTGGAGGCGAGACATGAGGCAGCAGCTGTGAATCGATCGCGGCCACGAAAGAAATGCAAAAATCTCACAGTCTAGCCATCAGGCAGAAGGATCGCAATTTACTCTATACTTCAACCCTGAAATCACTGTAGATTTCAGTGTGCGACACACGCGTTCGCTGGTCGTACCAGATCCTTTATCATTTACAATATAGCAGGTCAGCAACTGGAAGCACTTAATTCCATAAATTATCTGGGAGTAGGCATTAGGAGTGATTTAAAATGGAATGATCATATAAAGATCATCGTCGGCAAAACAGATGCCAGACTGAGAATCATTGGAAGAATCCTAAAGAAGTGCAATCCGAAAACAAAGGAAGTAGGTTGTAGTACACTTGTTCGCCCACTGCTTGAATATTGCTCACCAGTGTGGGATCCGTACCAGATAGGGTTGATAGAAGAGATAGAGAAGATCCAACAGAGAGCAGCGCGCTTCGTTACGGGATCATTTAGTAATCGCGAAAGCGTTACGGAGATGACAGATAAACACCAGCGGAAGACTCTGCAGGAGAGACGCTCAGTACCTCGGTAAGGGGTTTTGTTGAAGCTCCGAGAACATACCTTCACCGAGGAGTCAAGCAGTATATTGCTCCCTCCTACGTATATCTCGCGAAGAGACCATGAGGATAAAATCAGAGAGATTAGAGCCCACACAGAGGCATACCGACAATCTTTCTTTTCACGAACAATGCGAGACTGGAATAGAAGAGAGAACCGATACAGGTACTCAAAGTACCCTCCACCACACACCGTCAGGTGGCTTGCGGAGTATGGATGTAGATGTAGATGTAGACCAGTTTGGCTCATTTATAGACAGAGCGCACAAGGATACCAAATGTCAAGATTAGTAAACCAAAAACAAGTAAGTGTGCCCTCAGCAAACGAGTAGTCTGAGACGTTTGAAGTCACACTGTCAGTTCAGTAAGAACTTCCCTACAGGCTCCCCAGTCTAACTACTCACAAGTGAAGTCTGTCTTAGGACTGGTCCCAAGTACCAACCATGCCTGCCAGAGCTACGACCAGAAGACTCCTACCAGACAAAAGTCCAGCAATCGAGTGTTCATACCTCTTCAGAAAAAAAAATTCCGTTTTCCCACAAAGTGCACAAACGACACCTCCTTCACCCCATCTTGAGCCAATCACAGGGATGTAGAGGCGCTAAATCTCCCCTTCCACACAACAGCACAAACTCATGTCGAACCAGGACAAGAGTTAAGAAACCTGCATCCCTGGAAAGGAAAGAAACCGCCAATTATTGGCTTTTTTAAGTTTTTGCCGAGGGGGAACATGTTTTTCTCTGAGGTCGCGATGCTTCCCACGGCAACAAGTCAACAGATACAATTTTAGTATGAGCTGTAATAAAGATTCTATCTCTAAACGTTTCTCGGATGCCAGAGTTTCTCATACAAACTAGATGGCCGATGGAAGTGAGTCACAAGCCTATTTGCAGTATCAGCGAACACGAAAACTTGTGAATTTTTATAATGCCTGGCTCTGCACACAATGCCTGGTTTACAACTCCTCTGTGTAGATGCGTCCCATCAGTCTGTCGACCCCAGACCAACCTTTGGCTGGCGCCAATGCAGGTATTGCGGCATTGTTCTACTGGAGACCTGTCTCAACGAGGGGCTGCTCTGTCTGCCCTGTACGGCTGTGGACCTGTCTGGCAAGAGGGATGGGCTGCCATTCGGGAGAAAGTCGCTTCAAACCCATGTCCAGCCATTGTTATTTAATTTTCCATGTTTTCCCTCTGTGGCTTCAGACAAATGCAGAAATAGTTCCTTTGAAAAGGCACAACCGATTTCCATCTCCATCCCTCCCTAATCCGAGCTTGTGCTCCGTCTCTAATGACCTCATTGTCGATGGGACGTTAAACAGTAATCTTCACCTCCTCCTCCTCCTCCTCCTCGTCAAACCTTCGATTTTAGTTTCTGGGTAGTTTGCCTTGTGGGAGAGTATGTGGGTAGCTTTCTACGAAACATCCTCTTACCTCTTCATAATTCGATCAAATTGTCACCATACCTGTAACGGAAACATGCGCTATTCTCTAGACAATTTTCTGTTCACAATGCACAATTTTCACCCTTTCAGTGACTTGCCTATTGACACCGACAATCAGACTGTCAGTTTTTAGTAAGAAATTGATTCTTCCATCACTCTTTAAACAAATTTCACTGCTCACAGGTTTCGCTATTTCTCAGTGTGTTGCATACTGACCACGAACAGAAACAAGCAGCGGGGAACTGACGTATGTCGCACTCAGTATAAACATATTATAGAACCTTCACATAATGAACTATGATTTCACGAAGTGAACAGAAAAAGTGCGATGTGTGGACAGTGGAATAGGGTTTTTGTGAAGTGAACGGTTTTCCCTGAGCAGAATGAACTGTGAACTTCATGAATGTTAAGATCACAGTGTTTCCATTACAGCTTATTGTGTAGATGGGATGAGGAAGAGACCGTTATACCGAGCTGAATGCCTTCTGAGTGCAGTCTGTGTCCTTACGTTAATAGAATTAACTTCTGCCGCAGACTAACATTTCGTTAAATAATAAACGGAAGGTTACAATTTTGTACTGTTAAACAATGTGTTTAACAAGTGAACGGTTTTTGAAAATCTTCGCAGACCGTGCTTTTCGTTTTAAACTAATGTGCCATCTACAAAGTTTAGCTGTGGTGAGAAATGGCTACTGGACGCTGCGGTGTAGCTAAACAACACGTGTTTGCTGGCTGAATCATGTCGTTCTGCATCGACAACGGCAGATACTTCGCTCAAGAGAATACTGTCAGTATCGCACTTTCGTTCTGCTTGTACAAATAATCTGTCGCTTTCAAGTGGACAGATACAACAGCAGTTATTACACAGCTTGCTCATACGGTTTACGAGCTGACACGCCCATAAAATCAGTTAAGTGATTATTCGCCAGACTATATAAAAAATAGGAAGCTGTTGTCTCGTAGGCAAATCTGAGAAACGATTTTGAAATAAAGATCTCAATGAAGCTGTTATACGACTTCTCATTATTATTAATTTCATGTAAATGAAACCCCAAGCAGTTTTTAACAGCACTTTTAGTAATTTTCGGATGTTTTGAACCAAAATTAATTCCTTTTAATGACTTTCCGCCGCAAATATTACACTTTTTGCGAATACTCTATGTTTCGGCACTGCTCGCATTCTTGTAGCATTGCAAGTGTTACATATTTATTTTCAATTACGTAGCTCATATCCGACATACTTCATCGTTAACCATTTGACTGAAAAAATAAACTTTCCTGCAGCTTTTTGTATTTATTTGTACGTTGGCGATCAAGGCTGCTACACTTGCATAACAATGGATGAGATCAGTATCTTAGTGAATGCCCGCCAATATTTTGGGTGTGTTTGTTGATGTCATAGTTGGAGGTGCGATATATCTGTTCTAAGTAATGTTTAGAGAAATATTTTAAAACAGTCTCCTAGAAAATTATCTACTGTCTGCCACTTTTATGAATTTGTAATTTTCGCAAGCCTAATTTTAAACTTAGTCTCATTACGTAAATGCAATAAATATAGGATTGTCTTTCTGAGACTGGTACACATATTTGCATACTGGTAATGTTTACATCAGTACTAGATGTTCCATTAGAGCTCACGTGGATGATGAGAAAAAAAAGTCAGGGAAAGAGGTACTATGTCATAAAACTTATTTTCAGTAGCTCGGGTTTCTAAACTATCAATAAAAAAGGTGGAATCATGTTAATAGAACATACATGAATCATTTCCGTCTCGCTGATAATATTTTACTCTTTGCCTCTGATAAACTTCAAAAACTAAGAGCAGAACTCAATTACAAGTTTGAAATTAGACATGACAGTCAATTATAATAAGTGAAAATAATGAATACCCAACAAATCGAGGAGAATGTAATAACAATTGACAGTGAACTTACAGAATTCGTGCGGAAAATTTTGTATTAAGAGATACAGAAGACAACAACTGAATGAATAATAAAGGAAATAAATCGAAGGATAAAAATGGCTTGGACGCTTTTGGTGAGCTGAATAGTGTTTTAGAAACAAAATTTCCTATCTGTCCGAAAACGAAAGCTTAGAGTTAGTGTGTATTACCAACACTGTCGTGTAATGGTGGAACCAGAAATTTTCACGCAAAAAAGGAATACTCAGATTTCAGAAACGAATAATAGAGAAATGCATATTGCAATTGGAGACATGGGAGGGGAAGGAAGACAAATGAGTGGAAAAGACCGGATTGGATTACGTAATTACTAGGCAGGTGGAACATTTTTTTTTAAATTTTTTGACTAATCTGTCTTCCGACTGGTATGATGCTGCCCTCCACGGCTTCCACTCTTCTGCCAATATCTTTATCCACTCCCATATCAGAGAGCCATTTACACACAATGTCCTCAATTATTTACTGTAGTAGGCCAGTCCTAGCCAAACAACGCTCGGAGAGCGCTCGCGCTTCGGTAGCGCCCAGTACTCCGAGCGCATCGACGAGAGGGGCTGAGGAGCGAAGAGAAAGAAGAAAAGCAACGCTGCGTCTGGACGCCACTTGAGCAAAGCATTCACCTTGTCACATGTCAAACAGTTTACTGACAACACTGTTGTTGTTGTTACTGTTGTCGTCTTCAGAGCAAAGACTGGTTTGATGTAGCTCTCCATGTTACTCTATCCTGTGCAAGCCTCTTCATCTCCGAGTAACTGCTGCATCCTACATCCTTCTGAACCTGTTTATTGGCTTCATCTCTTGGTTTTCCTCTACGAATTTTACCTCCCCCCCCCCCCCAAGCTTCCCTCTCTGACGACAGTACTTGCGTTAAATTAGATTTACGTTCTGCATTAGGAATACTATGTCGTCTACAGATTTGTCTCAAAAATGAAAAATGAAGAAGCCACATCGTTCAATGCCGAATGGGAATTTCCTTACTTTTTGTGTCGTTTAAGAGCCATGCAAAGTGCTTAATATGCCACCGCAATATCATGGGCTAGAAAAACACTTACCAGATCGCCAGAAATACGATATAACACAGTTCTTTTCTGATGAACGACGGTAAATGCTGGTTGAGCTGAAGGCATCCATTAGAGAAAAAACTGAGCTAAGGGAATGTAGAGTGGTGAAAAAATCTTTTGTGGTTAGCTGCATGTTTTATTTGAATTTATTGGCTTTATGCTAGGGAAGACTCAATGATATGGAACATATCCCGCGATTCGAGGCTGTCATTTGTGGACCAGACACAGCTGACTATGTTTTAGTAATTGAAACATTTCGTCATGATTTTTTACAAAATTCCAAGACTTTGTACGACCCAAGACGGATTTCGATTTATTTGTCAGTTCATTCTTTTGGCAGCTAGTGTACCTCATTACTTCCATCTTGATCTGGCAGATATACAGGATAGCACCCAGCAGAATGACCTGTTTCTCCATGCCAGGTATTTACAAGAGCAATATCATCGACTGCACAGACAAGCTGCTAAATTTATTGCAATATTTGGTTCAACGCACTTGTGCAAACTTATTTGTCTCTCATGAAATTGACACTGTCTCAGCAACGTTCAGGTTTGACAGATTTTCATTTGTGCAACTCCGTGTGTTTGACTGTATCACGAACCATAGTCCTGGTTATGTTACATTTTATAAAATCGAAATATGTATAAATTTACAAACATCATTGCTGTGTCGGCTACTGTGGGAGTCAGCATCGACACAAACAAGGGAGGAGGGAAGTTGCGATGGCCAGTGGCAGGAATCCAAAATGATCTGCCGTACACTTGAAGGTTAATAGAACTCTTTATTTCTAAAAAGAAAAGAAACATAACTTCTCGTTACGAGGTGGCTTGATGTGCTTCTTGTGCCTCCTACGTGCAGTTACTTTACCCAATATTACTACTCGCAGATCACCGGGTGAGTATCGTCTTCCTATTACTCAGTACTGATGCTCTCGAAGTCTGCGACCGAACTGGGCTCGACCAGCTATGGGCGGTTTCTTGAGTCAGCGCTGGTGGGCGGGCGTAGAACTGTCTTCCTGGACGTGTGGAGCTGCCCGCTCTTTCCCTTAGCACACCGGTCAGCGCCTTTTTCATGCCGTTTCGCAGCGCTGTGCTGGTCGTTGTACAGTCGATGCTTGGAACTGCACAATCACAACTCAATGTTAGATGCCTGTATGTAAAGCCTTTCTCATGTCTACTCATCGTATTGCCTGTATCTAATGTACTTCCGCAATCAAGTAATAAAACTTACAGCTTTGGCAGGAAAACATAAAGTTGGAAGTAAACACACATGATAAAATCCCGCTAGAAGCAGTCGTACCTCCTAAGTTCCCCGTGTACAGCCTTCAGCATCTAGCCGTCTCGGTTACATACCTGCTCGGAATAGCTCAGAGGTGGGGTAAGCTGGAAAGCTGAGCAGACTCAGATGCACTCGTGGAGCGTAAGTGCACTCCGGGAGTGCAAATCTCGGCCAGGTCTGTACTAGGACATGCTCAAAAGAAATGCTTTCGATTTTTTATTTGAAAACTCTAGAAACCTTATAAGTAAAACGGACATTATTAACATTCTACATCTTTATTCCACATGTCTATATTTTCAGCCCTCTGCAACTAGAGGGTTTCGAATTGTAGCGTGCGACATAGCGGTGTGTAATGTAGCTATGTCGGCGCGTGAGAAACAGGGTGCTATAATCGAGTTTCGAATTCTTAGAGTTAGTTCACACTCGGAGCACCCTCCTCTTCTGCACGACAATGCCAGACAACACACGAGCGCTGCGACGTCTGCGACTATCCGACGCCCTGGGCTCACTGGCATCGATCATCCTCCATACAGTCCCAACTGGGCCCCATCCGATTTCCACCTGTTTCCGGAACCTGAAGAACACTTCCAAGGTCTTCACTTTAATGGTACTGAAGGGGTGGGAGCAGAGGCGAGGCTGTGGCTCTGGCCACATAGTGAACCATTCCACAATGACGGTATGAAAAAAATGATTTCTCGTTCGGAGAAATGTGTTCGTCACTAGAGTGACTATTTTGACAAATAAATATGTAGACAAATAAATATGTAGACGGGAAGAATAAACATGTAGGATGCTAATACTGTTTGTTTTATTTGAAAAGCTTTATGAGGTTACACATAAAAAATTCGAAGGCGTTACTTGTCAGCACGCCTTTGTACATATTACGATGACATATTCCAGTCTCTCTTTTCCATCAAAATTTTTGACTTCTGCTGCTCCCTGTAGAGCCAGAGACGTTATTCCCTTACGTCCTAACAGATGTTCTGTCATCCTGTCGCTCCCTCATATTGTTTATCTCTGATTCTGCCAAGAACCTCCTCATTACTTGTCAGTCCGCTAACATTTCCGCAGCCTCCTGTAACGTCACACCCCAAACACTGTGATTCTTTTCTTTTCCAGTTATCTTACATCCCATGATTCATGAGAATGTGTAGTTGACGAACCAGTAAAGTATGCTGCGGGGGTTTGAGACGTAAAGAAAGACAGAGGACACAACCGAATAAAAGTGGCTAGACGACATTAGCAATGATAAAAGAGCAATAGGATGCTTATAGTTAAGCCGAGTGCACTAAGAAGTCTGGGGAAAGCTTTTATCTGGCTGTTAGCCAGTTAGTTTCATTTTAAAAACTTTTTATCGAAATGGGATGCAGCGAGTCAGTTTACAGGATATGAATACGTGGTTAGCTTCAGTGGATTGCTATTCGCTGGCCATTTACATGTCCCGAAATGTCACACTGTCCTAAATTTAACATTAATAAATAAATTCGTTTTCAATGCGACTTATGCAACTAAAAGTAAAACTAGAGTTTTCTTGTGGATTTCAAGTGACTAAAATGATCGCAATTTGTTTTCCCTCCTGTATCCCTCCCCCCACTCCCACCGTCCTCTACCTACTTGGCCCTTCATTTGTACACTACCCTGAGGTGACAAAAGTCATGCAAATGGGCGCGACATAGATCCAGCAAATCTTTGATATCGATCCATGCTGCCTCCATAGACCCCCTCACCCCCCGTTTATATTTGCGTAAGTGTTGCCAATGCAGGAGTTTGTGCACGAACTAAACTATTGATTATGTTCCATAAATGGTCATCTATGGCTTCATGTAAGGCGATCTGGGTGGGCCAATCATTCTTTCGAATTGTCCGGAATGTTCCTCAAACTAATCACGAACAATTGTGTCCCGCTAACATGGCGCTTTACCATCCATAAAAATGTCACCGCTGTTTGGGAACATGAACTCCATGAATGGTTGAAAATGTTGTCCAAGTAGCCGAACATAACCGTTTCCAGCCAACAATCGGTTCAGTTGGACCAGAGGACCCAGTCCACTCCGTTTAAACACAGCCCGCACCATTACAGAGCCACCAGCAGCTTGCACAGTGCCTTGTTGACAACTTGGTTCCATGACTTCGTGGTGTCTGCGCCACACTCGAACCGTGTCATCAGCTCTTAAGCTCTTACCAGCTGAGATCGGGACTCATCTGACCAGCCACTTCGCAGTTGGCAATATACGTGATGGCAGGTAATGCTCTCCAGGCGTTTGCCAAATCGAAAGCCTTCCGTCTGATTGCCACAGGATGTAGCGTGATTAATCACTACGAATCCTATCTCCAGCGACCCACTGCCCAGTGGCGTGGCTCTTTTCACAACCTCACGCGTCTCTTAACATTGCCAAAGAATGTGTGGGATACGAGATGATGCTCGACTGCTGTAACCCTTCCTTTTCAACTCCCTACGCACAGTCATTGTGCTAGGTGGACTGCTGGAAGTATTTTGGAGCCCATGAGCGATTCCGTCCGTTGGTTTCACTTGTTTTTTTGCAACCACTCTTTGCAATGCTCGACGGTCCCTGTCTATGAGTACATGAGCCCGGCCTGATCTTGGATTAGGTGCGATAGTTCCTTCGCGTTTCCTCGAAACAATCACATCACCAACAATTGACTTATGCAGCATGAGAATGGGTCACATCAACATGATGGATTTCTTACTCGGTTGAAATCCTGTGACTAGTCATCTTTCGTAGTTGCAGAGCTCTCATGAGCAACCCATTCCGCTATTATTGCTTCTTTATTGACAACTCAGTACTCACAGCCCCGTTTTACACCGACAGGCCGACCTCTCATGACACCTAGTGGCCAACTCAGCATTACGTAGTGATGACTGGATACTCTTGATCGGATATACGAGAGTCGTCCACAAAGTAAGTTCCGTTTCTATTTCTATCCGCGGCAGCGCTACTGTCGCAGTTTCGAGAATGCGCGGCAGTTACTCTGACTCAAGGAGAAGACGTGTACGCCATTTTCAGATCGCTGCTGCCGACGTGTGCATTGTAGTGCTTCTTTACAATGTCAGCAGTAATTGAAAATGCCGCTACGTGTGAAATCAGATATGTGATTCGTTTTCTAAATGCAAAGAAAGTTAAACCAAAGAAAATTCATCGGCAAATTTGTGAGGTTTAAGGACAAGTGATTCAAAGGTTAGAAGATGGGTAGACTGTTCAATGAAGGACGTGATCAAGTGCACGATGAAGAACGAAGTGGACGTCCGTGTGTGGTTTCTGATGTACTGATTCACACAATTCAAGAGAAGACTAACAACAACCGTAAGTTTACACTTAGTGCCCTTGCTATGGAAGTTCTGCAATTCTCACAATCACTAATTCATGAAATTGTTACTGAAAAACTGAAATTTCGAAATCTTTGCTCACGTTGGGTACCCTAAATTATTACTGAACAACACAAAAAACAACGGATGGGCAATGCACTTCAGTTTTTGACACGCGACAACGAAGAAGGCGATGTTTTTCTTTCTCGGATAGTCACGGGGTATGGAACTTGGGTGTCATACGACACCCCTGAAACAAAACGGCAATGGAGGCACACTTCATCCCGAACGAAGGTTAAGCCTAAGCAAATCTTGACAACTCGCAAAGTCAATTGCACCATTTTTTGGGGCAGAAAAGATTTTCTGATTGATTTCTTACCAGGAGGCCAAACAATCAGTGCACATGGTTACTGCGAGACCGTTAAGAAATTGCGCCGCGCAGTACGGACCAAGTGCCGAGGATCACTGTGAAATGATGTTGCTTTTTTCCATGACAATGCCTGACCTCACACGGCGAATGTGACCAAACAACTCTTACGGGAATTTCACTGGGACGCGTTTGATTATCCTCCGTACAGCTCGGACCTCGCTCCTAGCGTCTTTCATCTCTTCTTACACCTAAAGTCTGTCCTTGGTGAGCAACACTTCAACGACGATGACGAGCTGAAAGAACATTTTACCACATGGTTGAAAACACGGGCGGCAACCTTCTATGAGGAAAGCATACAAAATCTTGTGCCACGCTATGACAAGTGTCTACAAAATTTCGGAAGCTATGTAGAAAAGTCCCCCCCATGAACCATGGACCTTGCCGTTGGTGGGGAGGCTTGCGTGCCTCAGCGATACAGATAGCCGTACCGTAGTTGCAACCACAACGGAGGGGTATCTGTTGAGAGGCCAGACAAACGTGTGGTTCCTGAAGAGGGGCAGCAGCCTTCTCAGTAGTTGCAAGGCAACAGTCTGGATGATTGACTGATCTGGCCTTGTAACAATAACCAAAACGGCCTTGCTGTGCTGGTACTGCGAACGGCTGAAAGCAAGGGGAAACTACAGCCGTAATTTTTCCCGAGGGCATGCAGCTTTACTGTATGATTAAATGATGATGGCGTCCTCTTGGGTAAAATATTCCGGAGGTAAAATAGTCCCCCATTCGGATCTCCGGGCGGGGACTACTCAAGAGGATGTCGTTATCAGGAGAAAGAAAACTGGCGTTCTACGGATCGGAGCGTGGAATGTCAGATCCCTTAATCGGGCAGGTAGGTTAGAAAATTTAAAAAGGGAAATGGATAGGTTGAAGTTAGATATAGTGGGAATTGGTGAAGTTCGGTGGCAGGAGGAACAAGACTTCTGGTCAGGTGACTACAGGTTTATAAACACAAAATCAAATATGGGTAATGCAGGAGTAGGTTTAATAATGAATAGGAAAATAGGAATGCGGGTAAGCTACTACAAACAGCATTGTGAACGCATTATTGTGGTCAAGATAGATACGAAGCCCACACCTACTACAGTAGTACAAGTTTATATGCCAACTAGCTATGCAGATGACGAAGAAATTGAAGAAATGTATGATGAAATAAAAGAAATTATTCAGATTGTGAAGGGAGACGAAAATTTAATAGTCATGGGTGACTGGAATTCGAGTGTAGGAACAGGGAGAGAAGGAAACATAGTAGGTGAATATGGATTGGGGCTAAGAAATGAAAGAGGAAGCCGCTTGGTAGAATTTTGCACAGAGCACAACATAATCATAGCTAACACTTGGTTTAAGAATCATGAAAGAAGGTTGTATACATGGAAGAACCCTGGAGATACTAAAAGGTATCAGATAGATTATATAATGGTAAGACAGAGATTTAGGAACCAGGTTTTAAATTGTAAGACATTCCCAGGGGCAGACGTGGACTCTGACCACAATCTATTGGTTATGACCTGCAGATTAAAACTGAAGAAACTGCAAAAAGGTGGGAATTTAAGGAGATGGGACCTGGGTAAACAGAAAGAACCAGAGATTGTACAGAGTTTCAGGGAGAACATAAGGGAACAATTGACAGGAATGGGGGAAAGAAATACAGTAGAAGAAGAATGGGTAGTTTTAAGGGATGAAGTAGCGAAGGCAGCAGAGGATCAAGTAGGTAAAAAGACGAGGGCTAGTAGAAATCCTTGGGTAACAGAAGAAATGTTGAATTTAATTGATGAAAGGAGAAAATATAAAAATGCAGTAAATGAAGCAGGCAAAAAGGAATACAAACGTCTCAAAAATGAGATCGACAGGAAGTGCAAAATGGCTAAGCAGGGATGGCTAGAGGACAAATGTAAGGATGTAGAGGCCTATCTCACTAGGGGTAAGATAGATACTGCCTACAGGAAAATTAAAGAGACCTTTGGAGATAAGAGACCGACTTGTACGAATATCAAGAGCTCAGATGGCAACCCAGTTCTAAGCGAAGAAGGGAAAGCAGAAAGGTGGAAGGAGTATATAGAGGATCTATACAAGGGCGATGTACTTGAGGACAATATTATGGAAATGGAAGAGGATGTAGATGAAGATGAAATGGGAGATATGATACTGCGTGAAGAGTTTGACAGTGCACTGAAAGACCTGAGTCGAAACAAGGCCCCCGGAGTAGACAACATTCCATTGGAACTACTGACGGCCTTCGGAGAGCCAGTCCTGATAAAACTCTACCATCTGGTGAGCAAGATGTATGAAACAGGCGAAATACCCTCAGACTTCAAGAAGAATATAATAATTCCAATCCCAAAGAAAGCAGGTGTTGACAGATGTGAAAATTACCTAACTATCAGTTTAATAAGTCACAGCTGCAAAATACTAACACGAATTCTTTACAGACGAATGGAAAAACTGGTAGAAGCGGACCTCGGGAAAGATCAGTTTGGATTCCGCAGAAATGTTGGAACACGTGAGGCAATACTGACCTTACGACTTATCTTAGAAGAAAGATTAAGGAAAGGCAAACCTACATTTCTAGCATTTGTAGACTTAGAGATAGCTTTTGACAATGTTGACTGGAATACTCTCTTTCAAATTCTAAAGGTGGCAGGGGTAAAATACAGGGAGCGAAAGGCTATTTACAATTTGTACAGAAACCAGATGGCAGTTATAAGAGTCGAGGGACATGAAAGGGAAGCAGTGGTTGGGAAGGGAGTAAGACAGGGTTGTAGCCTCTCCCCGATATTGTTCAATCTGTATATTCAGCAAGCAGTAAAGGAAACAAAAGAAAAATTCGGTGTAGGTATTAAAATTCATGGAGAAGAAATAAAAACTTTGAGGTTCGCCGATGACATTGTAATTCTGTCAGAGACAGCAAAGGACTTGGAAGAGAAGTTGAATGGAATGGACAGTGTCTTGAAAGGAGGATATAAGATGAACATCAACAAAAGCAAAACAAGGATAATGGAATGTAGTCTAATTAAGTCGGGTGATGCTGAGGGAATGAGATTAGGAAATGAGACACTTAAAGTAGTAAAGGAGTTTTGCTGTTTGGGGAGCAAAATAACTTATGATGGTCGAAGTAGAGAGGATATAAAATGTAGACTGACAATGGCAAGGAAAGCGTTTCTGAAGAAGAGAAATTTGTTAACATCGAGTATAGATTTAAGTGTCAGGAATCATTTCTGAAAGTATTTGTATGGAGTGTAGCCATGTATGGAAGTGAAACATGGACGATAAATAGTTTGGACAAGAAGAGAATATAAGCTTTCGAAATGTGGTGCTACAGAAGAATGCTGAAGATTAGATGGGTAGATCACATAACTAATGAGGAAGTATTGAATAGGATTGGGGAGAAGAGAAGTTTGTGGCGCAACTTGACCAAAAGAAGGGATCGGTTGGTAGGACATGTTCTGAGGCATCAAAGGATCACCAATTTAGTATTGGAGGGCAGCGTGGAGGGTAAAAATCGTAGAGGGAGACCAAGAGATGAATACACTAAGCAGATTCAGAAGGATGTAGGTTGCAGTAGGTACTGGGAGATGAAAAAGCTTGCACAGGATAGAGTAGCATGGAGAGCTGCATCAAACCAGTCTCAGGACGGAAGACCACAGCAACAACATGTGGAAAAGTAGTTTAACAGTTGTAGATTTTTGTACAATAAATATTTTTTCTGTATCTGTACACGTTTGTTTTATATAGCCAAACGGAACTTACTTTGTGGACGACCCTTGTAGTGTAAAACGCATCTCTCAATAATCAGCAAATATTTTTCTTGTTTAATAACGATACTTAAGGGAATGGGTATGTTTTATGAAGGGAAATACATAGCAGTTTCACATTATTAAAAGTTCGCACTAAGAGATCGTGTCAGTGTGACTGACTGGCTGAATGCTCCTAGTGAATGAATTTTACCATTGCCTTCTGGCGACCTGTGGATGTTTTAGTTATTTACCTGTATCTGTTGTGAATGAATATGCAGTGTAGTATTGTGGGTTTGTTTTTGTGGATTATTACAACGTTATAACATTCACGCGTTCCATTAGACACTGCAAAAAGTTTCCAATTTAAGTGACAGCATTGTCCTGGAGATTTAAATTTCTTTCGTCACCGGAATTTGAATTGACTTCCCCGAGTGTGGTGATGCTGTACTTAAATATCGCGTCGGGCCTCTTTCTCCACAGCGTAGTGCTGCAAATGGACGCCTCACATTCTGGAATGCTTCGTATCTGCATCCAGCCTTCTTCGTTTACATTTTCCACAATTCCCTTAAACCGCTTAATGCTAATGTCAGAATAGTTTCTTAGAATAGCCTTGCCCAGTCTATGTCCATTCAATCTAAGGTATTTAGACTCTGGACTCACATTTGGAATAAAAGGGTGCAATATATCATTTCCTAGACGCACCTGTGCGCGCTGTGTTTGGCTTTTCAGTGCACCAGGGTAGGTATCCTGTTTAAGGAGATTTTCTGCAGCCTGGAGGTGATGATCCGGTCTTTGTATAATCCTTCTAAATGGGCTTAGGTCGGAATTTGCTTAGCTGGCTTACAGTCTTATGACTTTCCGCGACGACCCGTGTTATACAACACAGACTGGAAAGAAATTTCTGAAAGTCCTTGCATGAAGAAGAACCTTGACACATGTGTTGTTAATGTTAGCGAGAAATAGCCAGTTGAAATGCCTACTTGGAAAAGATGCCAGATTAGTTGAGCTGGAGTAATCCATTGTTTTGAATATAATTTTTTATCCGTCAAAACACCATCAATTTCAAAAGGAATGAGTGGTTTCGCCGAGATTGGCCGTTCTCATATAGCAAGACACATGCTGTGGTTCAATTACACCACTTCGGAAATCACATTGTGGATTAAACAGTGGTGGTTTGAATCACGAAGTGGTGAGATTGAACAACACAACGTATTTTATGATCTGAGGATTGCCGTCAACGCCTGATTTCGTTTGAAATTTCTGTAACTGTTCAGGGCAATAAATTATTTCTGAAGGGCCTCACTGAAGACTGTTAACGAAGGTGCGAGCATACGGTGTAGGTTTCTTATATTTCAGTGGCTCGAAGAACCCATTGGGTTGTATCCGACTTCGAGTGGTACTCAGAGACAAGTGTGTCGTCAGGAGTGCCCAAGGGAAGTGTGATAGGACCATTCTTATCCTTTATACACATAAATGATCTCATGGACAGGGTGAGCAGCGGCTGTTAACTGATGACACTGTGGTTTACGTGAAAGTGTCATCGTTGAGTGACTGTAGGAGCATTTAGACCATATTTCTAATTAGTGTGACGACTGCCAACTTGCTCAAAATTTAGAAAAATGTAAGTTAATGCAGATAAGCAGCAGAAACTGTCCCACAATGTTCGAATACATCATTAGTAGTTGGCTGCTTGAGATTGTCACGTTGATTAAATGGCTGAAATGGCTCTGAGCACTATTGGACTTACCATCTGAGGTCATCAGTCCCCTAGAACTCAGAACTACTTAAACCTAACTAACCTAAGGACATCACACACACCCATGCCCCAGGCAGAATTCGAACCTGCGACCGTAGCGGTCACGCGGTTCCAGACTGAAGCGCCTAGAACCGCATGGCCACATCGGTCGGCTTCATTAAATGTCTAAGCGTTACGTTGCAGGGCGGTATGAAGTGGAACGAGCATCTAAGGACGGAAATAGGGCAGGCGAATGACCGACATCAGTTTAGAATTAGAATTTCACGAAAGTGTGGTTCATCTTCGAAGGAGACCACATATAGAATACGAGTACGACCCCTTCTCGACTACGTACTGCTCGAGTGTTTGGGATCCGCAAGAGGTCAGATTAAAGGAAGATGTGGAAGCAATTCAGAGGTAGACTGCTAGATTTGTTACTGGTAGGTTCGATAAGCATGAAAGACTGAGATACTTCGTGGACTGAAATGGAAATCCCTGGAGGGAAGATGACTTTCTTTTCACAAAACACTATTGAGGAGATTTAGAGAACCGGGATTTGAGCTTGTCTGTAGAATTATTCCGTTGTCAACGTACATTTAATGAAAGGACTAAGAAGATAAGAGAAATTGGGGCATCAATGGTGCGAATGGCTCTAAGCACTATGAGATTTAACATCTGAGGTCATCAGTCCCCGAGACTTAGAACTACTTAAACCTAACTAACCTAAGGACTTCACACACATCGATGCCCGACGCACGATTCGAACCTGCTACCGTAGCAGCAGCGCGATTCCGAACTGAAGCGCCAGAACCGCTGGGCGAAATTGGGGCTTGAACGAAGCCATGTAGATAGTCGTTTTTCCCCCGTCTGTTTACGAATAGGACAGGAAAGGAAATGACAAGTAGTGGTACAGGGTACCCTCCGCCATGCATCATACGGTGACTTGCGTATATGTGAATGTAGACGTTATGCCCTGCAGGCCGATTTGCTGAAATCCCGAATGTTAAAATAATTTTGAGACGGGGATCGGTCTTCGGACTGAGGTGGCAAATGGACGGTGGTCTGCCATGAGGTTTGTATTTTACGGTGGTTATTGTTTCGGAAGCTTTAGGGCTTTTAATTAATGATTTGTAGTAGTGAGAAACGAACCGTGAATTTGCTCTCAAAATGTTTTCTTAAAGAATTTACTTTATTTACTGGCGATTCATCAAGAACATTGACACATTTAATCACACTAGGTGAGCGTGGAAGTAGTTGCCAGGAAGTAACTGATGGAAAATTACCTTTAACAAATGTGAATTTATTTCCTAAAAGCTTTTTCAAAACAGATTTAAGCAGAAAAGCACCCTCGAAACATCAAGTTACAATTATTCAGTTGCAGAATACTTTTTTTTTTTTTTTTTTTTTACAGTAGGAGCCTTCGGGCTGAGAAGCTTCCCTTTCAACACGGCCGTAGTTACGACCGCTCATAACGACCTCTGAAAAACTACACTGGTGCAAATCTGCAACACACCAGATTACTTTAAACAAAAATTTTTAACAACTCACACAAACATGTAAACTATGCACCCCGTAAGAGGAATAGAAATGGTACAACCCTCAAATTATTTGCCACCGAAAGTGCAATTGTTTTTTTTTATTTTTATTTATTTTTTAAAGGACTCTTACGGTGGAAGGGTGGCAAACTTATCACCTAAAATGACTATTTAAATAAAACCCATAAAATGCAGACTTACATAAAATGTACAACGTGCTCTACATTACACATATACCACCTCGCAAGATGATAAGCAAGATAGAAACATATTTGAAGAATTCGGCCTTTAAGCAATAAATTCGTCAACACCGAATCCGATAAACATGACAGAGGCAGCTATTAACGTACGGCAGACCGACATACAGACAGACACTAACTGCCTAACAAATGCGGGCGAGGGACAAACGAGCAAGCTGCGGACGAGAGACTGAGCAAGAAAACAAGGAGAATTTAACAAGTAAATGAAACAACATATCAGCAATCACTCAACTTCTAATAAATGGCGATGTCTGGCGAAGACCTGGCGCAGCACCCCCAAAACGCTCTCCCGAACCGTCCGCTGCCAGCCGCTTCAACGGACACAGGAAGGCGCGCCGATCTCCCGTCTCACGACGTCGCAGATCGCGCCGGCCAGACCGGTGTCGTGGGTTGGCTCCTGTTGCTCTCGTGTCGGCCATGAAGCCACTACTCGTCGCTATACGGCGCGGCCCACTGGCTACCACGTGGCGACCTCACATGCGCCGACGCTCAAGACGGATAATTCATCTTGTGTCCCTGTGCGCGACCGACCAACCGATCGATCCAAACGCCAATGCCCATTGCTTAAACAAACTCGAGCAGACTGGCGGCCTAACACATACTAGCACTCCGGACGACAAACAGACACTGACTGCCGCACATATGCGAACGAGAGACAGACCAGCAACCAGTGACGAGTGACTGACCCATACTCACTCCGCCTGACCAACTGACTAGACTCAGTGAGACTGACAGACTGCCCTGGTTGACCAACTGCCTACGACTCCCCTCGGGCGAGCTTATAGCGCCCCTTAAATGCACGTGAACAGGCAACCTTTCCCCTTTTCCACCAGAGGGAGACACCAAAGCTGCGATGGCCATAGCGGCGCCACCGCCAGAAACGGAGGGCGACTGCTTCACAGAGTGGTGCGACAATTGGCGTCGTAGGGAGGCTGGACAGAAGCAGAAATGCTTAGCGAACAAGTTAACAACGTGAACAGAAGATTTTCTTAATTAGCATTTCTCCAAACATGCAAAGACTCATTACAGGTAAAGCAGCAACAGCTACGAATCTCTCTGCAGTAAAGCTCGACCGATGGAGTCATAGTGAAGGGGCTCCAAGTGTAAGTGGGCTGAGCGGCTGCCGCTGGCCGTCCTATACAGTGCAGCGGTCGCAGAGGGCGCTCTTAGTCCAAGCTGCTTGAGGCGTGGCGCAGCGGGCGCGCACCATTGGGTCTGCCAGAACTCGCACGACCGCTATCAGACCAACGGAGACATTCTATTCTGTTATCAACTATGACACCCGTGGGGTGGTATCAATACGTAATATAAAAATTATGGTGACCAGGGGACCTATGCGAAACTTTCACACTTTCACATTTGTAAATAATAACGGTATTTGGAATAAGTGTAAGTGTAAGTTGGGTTAAGAATAGTTGTGGGAAGAAGACAAAATATCTTTAAAATGAAAAGAAAAGCGTGGAACAATAATCATGAATTTATAATACGGGGGTGATTCATTAATTAAAGAGACAAATGTGTCTGGGGAAAAAACTGTTAGTAGGGCAAGTTTGGTACTTTTATGGCATTAAGTCTGCATCACTGCGATGAGCCCTGATCAGCTGATGCATCAACAGTATTTTGTTTATAACCTCAAGAATACATTTCAAGATGGCGAGTCCGCTTGAAACGTCCACAGTAGTTGAACAACGTTCTGTTATTCGTTTTTTACTTGCTAATGCGAGAAACCAGTGAATATATACTGTAGAATGCCTAAAGTCAATGGTGAAGGTTGTATGAATCGTGCAAATTTTTACAAGTGGGTAGACCAATTCAAAAATGGTCGCGACTCAGTGACTAACGAACGCCATTCTGGCCGACCAGTTGCAGTTTCAACAGCCTCACTTGAAAGTCGAATTGATGACATTATTCGTGGCGACCACCGTGTGACTGTGGAAATGATAGTTGATAAGGTTAAAGTTAATACTGGTACAGTTCATAAAATCATCTGTAACAAGCCGAAGTATCGCAAAACATGTGCAAGATGGATCCCAAAGGAGTTGACGCGTCTACACAGGAAACAAGGTTGAGAGTGTGCACAGAGCTCATGGAACGTTATGAAAGAGAAGGTGAGCACTTCCTCAACAACCCAATACTACTTGGATTTGCTGTTAAACAAGGTGAAGCCAACCATGAGAGGGAGACGTCGTGGATCTCAGAGGTGTGATTCTCCAGTAAGACAACGCACGGCCTCATATTGCTCAATTAACCAGTGAAAACATCAACAAAATGGGCTGGGAAGTACTGCCTCATCCCCCTTACATTTCTGATTTAGCACCTAGTGATTTCCATTTCTCTGGTGCACTGAAGGAGAAGAGGTTCCAGGAGAATGAGGACGCGAAAACGTTTATGGGAAATTGGTTCAAACATCAAGATAAAGAGTTCTTTGCAGCCGGAATACAAAGGCTTGTAGCCCGTTGGAACAAGTGCAGAAATGTTTAATGGGATTATGTTGAAAAGTAGAAAAAGCATTGTTTTGAAAAAATAAATGCTTTTTCTCCATACCAATTTATCTCCTTAATTATTAAATGACCCTCCTACATCCTTGTGTATACATTGCAACATATCCAAAAATGTGTGTCCGCAGCTCGTGGTCGTGCGGCAGCGTTCTTGTTTCCCGCGCCCGAGTTCCCCGGTTCGATTCCCGGCGGGGTCTGGGATTTTCTCTGCCTCGTGATGACTGGGTGTTGTGTGATGTCCTTAGGTTAGTTAGGTTTAAGTAGTTCTAAGTTCTAGGGGACTGATGACCATAGATGTTAAGTCCCATAGTGCTCAGAGCCATTTGAACCATTTGAACCAAAAATGTGTTTTGCATTCGGAATGTTTGTATCACTTTGTACAGCAGGCAGAGATCTGTGACTGTGAGTAGGCGCACATAACTCTAACTCGACAAACATTCTCAGTTACAGTACGCACTTTACGTCGTAGTAGCAATAGGTAAATCACAATTCAAGGCGACAATGACAAATATGTTTGTCGCTTCGGAAAGTACAGGATGAGGCAAAAAGGATTTACAACTTTGGAATGATGTACAGTTTGTTTTCGTAACAGTGTGCAAAAATTTAACAGAACATAGAGGATGTTCCACTGGACAATTTGAGGTAGGGAACCTGGGGTCGTAGAAGACAGCTTAAGGAGATAGTAGGGATAAAACCACATTACTGTGTACTTTCTTATTTTCATTAGTTACAGTTAATTGCAAATACCATGATTGACACAATGAACTTACCATTTGTACTATAACTTACAAAATGTGATGAAAGTGACGGCTATAAACCTCAGTGCAGGCAGGACATTGATAAATAAGATTTTGAAGCACCCTGACAAATATCCCTGGTGTGTTTCGAATCACAACGCAGATGGCTACAATTCTGGCAACTAATTCCATCTCCGTATCCACTGGAGTTTCATGAAAAAAAGACTTTAGATATCGCCCTAGCGAATACTCACTGGGATTCTCGTTAGGTGACCTTGCAGGCCGTGAAATAGGACCTCCTTTACCATTTCAGCGATGAGGAAATACAGCACTAAGATGCTTGCGGACATCCGAAGTGAGGCGGTGCATCGTCCACCATCACGATCAAATGAGGCCTCGCCAGTAAACACCACAATTTGGAGGAAATCTGGTCGATTAATTCATTGTTGAGCAACCACTGACACAATGCGAGCCTTGGCGCAAAGTCACTCACAGTCAAGCATGGACTCGTTGTCGGTGATATGGGTGTAATTCTTGTTCGTGGAGTATTCCCCACACGCTAGTATGTGCAGCGCCTATTTCACGAGCGTGCAGTACGACGAGTACTTGTAGTGGTGTCCAATGCAATACATTCCAAAACCTCCTCTTCAAAATCGGGTATGCGAATGGTCCTTGTATTGCCAGGTCCCTCGTTTCTTCTTTCTAGTGAACCAGTCTCCCTTATTCGTCCATCGAGAGAAATAAACGCTCGTCGTGACGTATGATGCCTGTTAGGAAATAGTTTCCTGTACAGCCTTTTAGCACTGAGAGGATTGTAACGTATTCCCCATTCCCCATACACAAGGTGCATGTCAGTGCGTTCTGCGAAACGGTACCAGTACTGCTCCATCGTATTGTACTGTATGTCTCTGAACAGCACTGATTAATGAATGTGTCTGTAGTTGATTCATAGCACATTCTGTCAGGGGACAATGTAAACACGGTACCACAGAGCCACCTTATGGACAAGTAAAGTAAACAAAACCTGCATCATGACTTCCTAATAATCAGACTCGTCCTCCTTGTTTTCTTGCAGGAAATAAAGAATGTACATGTAAATAAACAGCACAGTACATGTAAACTTGTATGCACGTTAGCTGTAAATAAACTGGAAAACAGTAATGCTACACAAAGCGGTACACAAATTCACTTCCATATCTCCTTAAGTTGGTTTATCCGACAGCAGGTTCCAAATGGTTCAAATGGCTCTAGGCACTATGGGACTTAACAGCTGAGGTCATCAGTCCCCTAGACTTAGAACTACTTAAATCTAACTAACGTAAGGATATCACACACACTCATGCCCAAAGAAGGATTCGAACCTGCGACTGTAACAGTAGCGCAGTTCCGGACTGAAGCGCCTACAACCGCTCGGCCACAGCGGCCGGCTACACCAGGTTCCCTACCTCAAATTGTTCCGTGGAGGATTCTCTATGCCCTTTTACATTTTTGCACGATTTTACGGAAACACCCTGTAGAAATTTGTTGAGATAACTTACAGAAGCGGTAGATGTGTTGTTTCGTAGCAAACAACCTCAGATTTGATTTACGTAATACATCAGTATTCCATTCGGCCACCAGGAGCGCTGGCGTAGTGCACGCTGAAATGGCTACTTCTGCTGTGTGTTTTGGTTGCATGAAACGAACTCTGTAGCAACTGTTCGGCGTAAAATTCGCGCCGAATACGCTAAAGAACCTCTAAGCGGACCGACAATTTGTTCTTGGCACAAGAACTTTGTTGAGACAGGTTGTTTACTGTGACATGATAAACCACAAGGTCGCCCACGTATTGATGATTTTGTCGAACATGGCAGGGAGGGCTTTGTCCGCTGACTACAAGAAATCAACGCGACGTACGTCTCGCGAGACTGGAATTCCACAAAACACTTTTTAGAGATTACCACGTAGACGTGTACTGTTGAAACCATACAGATTCATGGCGGCACAGATCAGTAGCGGTGCAAATAGGGTTGCTGGTGGGAGCCTCTGTGCGGAAACGTCGCATTGGGTAAGGAACGATGAGACATTGCTGAAGACAGTAATCTTCAGCGATAAGTCAACATTTCATTTTAGTGGTATAGTGAACACTCGCAACTGCAGCAAATAGAGCAGCTAAAATCCACATACAACCCTGAAACACGTTCATGACAGCCCCAGAGTTAATGTGTTTTGTGCCCTTAGAAAATTGAAAGTGTACTGTCGCTGGTCAAATGTGCATCTGAATATGTTTGAAAACTTTTTACTTCTACAGATCGATGAAGATGACAGAGGCGGGATGGTTTGTTACCAGCAAGACAGTGCATCGTCTCATTTCCTCACGGAACTTCGAAGTTTCCTCGATAATCGCGTCCCAGGTAGGTCGAACGTCCGTGAAGGACCAGTCGCATGTCCGCCTTGCTACCCATACTTAACACAAGCGGATAAGTCGATTTCTTTCTCTAGGGTTTCATTAATGACCGTGTGTATGTTCATCCCCTTGTAAATAATTTAGCCGACCTGAAAAACTGAGTCCAGACTGCCGCTGCAACGAGTGTTTGAAGAAATTGATTACCGGTGAAATAATTGCCGTATTACAAATGGTAAACACATCGAACCAAAATGACACTTTACATTTTTATGTGAAACTTGAGGTTGTTTGCCACAAAAGTTATCTCAATAAATTTCTGTATCATTCCAATTCAATAAAGACCTTTTACACTCACCCTGTATATCTGTTTAGGAAGGTGTCATCCTGATATGGCTTCATGGTGAAGATACACTACAGCAGTTCGTCGATCATATGAATGGTGTCCATCCCAACATTAAATTTACTGTCGAGATGGAGAAGCACGGCAAGCTACCATTCTTGGATGTTTTGGCTGAGCGGAAGGCAGGAGGCCAGCTTGGTCATTCAGTGTACCGGAAAACAACACACACTGATCGCCAATAGTTTTCACCACCCTGTACACAAGAAAGCTGTCCTGAACACGTTGGTTCATAGAGCCAAGATTATCTCTGATGACGACCACCTACAGTCTGAATTGCAGAACTTAACGTGCTTTCGGGGAAAATGGATACAGCAAAAGAGACATCGCAAACGCTTTCAAGGGCCGTCGATGAAATACACCCGGTGAATCAATAGAAGAGGCTAAACGGACTGTATTTCTGCCATACTGTGGAGCAACTAGCAGTAAGTTAGGACGTGTGATGCAGAAACATGGGCTAAGACCAGTGTTCCGGCCCGCCCCCAAGATACGAGATATGTTGCACTCTGTTAAAGACGACATTGCTCTTCGAGTGTCCGGTGTGTATAGTGTACCCTGTGAATGTGGCAGCTTGTATATTGCACAAACAATTCGCACGGTTGCGGAGCGCTGTACTGAGCACAAGCGCCATATAAAACAAAGGGAGTTTGACAAGTCGGCCATGGCGGAGCATTGCCTGGATAACGGACATAAAATACAGTTTTAAGATGCAAAAGTGCTGGCTCATGCATCTACATATTTGGACTCCGTTATAAAGGAAGCGGCCGCGATTCGTTTCAACAAAAACAGTTGCAACAGAGACCAAGGATACACACTCAGCAGGGCATGGGGACGGGCGTTGGACATCGAAAGAAAGCAGAGACAGATGCGCGACGCGGGAGCCGCAGTTTCAAACATGGCGCCTGCCCCTGGCGCCACCTGACGTCACCGGTGCTGCCACGGGCAATAGCTCCGCTAGCTGCCCGGGTCGACATACGCGCGCCCGCCACATTGGATCGACCTGATTGGCTGCTGCTGATGTCATCATGCCTATATAAGCGAGAAACCGTAGCAACCCTGGCAGTCAATGAATTCCTGACGACGATGGTGGAGATGGCCATCGAAAGCTAGAGCATTTTAATAGAACTGACGCGACTGGAAAACCGAGAACGTTTATATTCGCTCTGTAATGGTGTGGGGCGTGTACAGTTGGAGTGGTATGTGACCCCTAATAAGCCTAGATTGGACTGACAGGTGACACGTGCATAAGCTTCCTGTCTAATCACCTGCATCCATTCATGTCCACTGTGCATTTCGACGGACTTAGGCAATTCCAGCAGGACAATGCGATATTCCACACGTCTAGAATTGCTACTTAGTGACTCCAGGAACACTCTTCTCAGTTTGAACACTTCCGCTGGCCACCAAATTCCCCCTATACATGAACATTACTGAGCATATTTGGGATGCCTGTTCAGAAGAGATCTCGATCTCCTCGTAGTCTTACGGAGTTATGGACAGCCGTGCAGGATTCCTAGCGTCAATTCCCTCCAGCACTACTTCAGACATTAGTCGAAAAAAAAAATGGTTCAAATGGCTCTGAGCACTATGGGACTTAACTGCTGTGGTCATCAGTCCCCTAGAACTTAGAACTACTTAAACCTAACTAACCTAAGTACATCACACACATCCATGCCCGAGGCAGGATTCGAACCTGCGACCGTAGCGGTCGTGCGGTTCCAGACTGTAGCGCCTTTAACCGCTCGGCCACTCCGGCCGGCCAGACATTAGTCGAATCCATGCTACGCCGTGTTGCGGCACTTCTGCCTGGTCGTGGGGGGCCCTACACGATATTAGGCAGATGTACCAATTTCTTTGGCTCTTCAGTGTAAGCTGATGTTTATAATGAGACAATAGAAAAAGATAATTATTCTGGGTTAATAAGTTAGCTTTCTGAAATATATATACGAAGCTGGGCATCCATGATGCCCTTTTGCCTATAATAGTCAAAAGTCTCTTTTCATTTAAAATTTTCCACAAATGGTAAGTTCTAGAGAAAAATCAGAGAGCAATGTCAGAAGATGGTAGAAAAAAACCTGTCTGATACCTCATTCATCCCTTTACGATTAGTATTTGTTGAGGAAAAGGGACATAGAGTTGAGAATAATATATACAGTTATGATGATGGCAATGGTGATAAAGGTAACGGTGTTGATGGTTAGGAGGACGAGTTTTAGAAAAAGCGGCAAGCTGTCGACGGTACCGCAGGGTATTAACGTGGTAGCCATCACCGCCCGTAAGCAGGCGGCGAGTGTTTGCTCGCGGGGAAACACTCCAGCTGCTCTTCCGGAGGCGGAGGAGCGGCTTATTGGCCGAGGACGGGAGACGGCGGGCGCCGGTGGCTGCCGGGCAGGGCCCGGACTCAAGTGGCCCTCGGCTGCGCTGTAATTGATATGGGCACTCGATACACACACAGCCCACTGCCGCCGCCGGCAACAAAAGAGTGCGCTAAGTGTCTCCAAACTTGGTTAAGTGGCGGTTCAAACAGCGCTGCGCGCCACCCTCCTCCGGCAGCCTCGCACGCGGGGAGCCAATTAAATTAATGCGTGCCGCCGCCGCCGCCGCCACTGCCTCCGCGGAGGCGTGCGCCGCGCCGCTGACGTCACGGCGAGCTACCTGCACACAGCGCCGTCATTAACACGCCGTTCACTCTCGCCGAATGCACCGAGCTGTTCAGCAAAAAGCGGCACACTTAATTTCTGCGTTAATGAATCATCAACGTCTTTCTAGCGCAGAAATGTTTCCGTGATGAGAGACGACTACGAGGGCAGTTCAATAAGTAATGCAACACATTTTTTTTTCTCGGCCAATTTTGGTTGAAAAAGCCGGAAATTTCTTGTGGAATATTTTCAAACATTCCCGCTTCGTCTCGTATAGTTTCATTGACTTCCGACAGGTGGCAGCGCTGTACGGAGCTGTTAAAATGGCGTCTGTAACGGATGTGCGTTGCAAACAACGGGCAGTGATCGAGTTTCTTTTGGCGGAAAACCAGGGCATCTCAGATATTTATAGGCGCTTGCAGAATGTCTACGGTAATCTGGCAGTGGACAAAAGCACGGTGAGTCGTTGGGCAAAGCGTGTGTCATCATCGCCGCAAGGTCAAGCAAGACTGTCTGATCTCCCGCGTGCGGGCCGGCCGTGCACAGCTGTGACTCCTGCAATGGCGGAGCGTGCGAACACACTCGTTCGAGATGATCGACGGATCACGATCAAACAACTCAGTGCTCAACTTGACATCTCTGTTGGTAGTGCTGTCACAATTGTTCACCAGTTGGGATATTCAAAGGTTTGTTCCCACTGGGTCCCTCGTTGTCTAACCGAACACCATAAAGAGCAAAGGAGAACCATCTGTGCGGAATTGCTTGCTCGTCATGTGGCTGAGGGTGACAATTTCTTGTCAAAGATTGTTACAGGCGAAGAAACATGGGTTCATCACTTCGAACCTGAAACAAAACGGCAATCAATGGAGTGGCGCCACACCCACTCCCCTACCAAGAAAAAGTTTAAAGCCATACCCTCAGCCGGTAAAGTCATGGTTACTGTCTTCTGGGACGCTGAAGGGGTTATTCTGTTCGATGTCCTTCCCCATGGTCAAACGATCAACTCTGAAGTGTATTGTGCTACTCTTCAGAAATTGAAGAAACGACTTCAGCGTGTTCGTAGGCACAAAAATCTGAACGAACTTCTCCTTCTTCATGACAACGCAAGACCTCACACAAGTCTTCGCACCCGAGAGGAGCTCACAAAACTTCAGTGGACTGTTCTTCCTCATGCACCCTACAGCCCCGATCTCGCACCGTCGGATTTCCATATGTTTGGCCCAATGAAGGACGCAATCCGTGGGAGGCACTAAGCGGATGATGGAGAAGTTATTGATGCAGTACGACGTTGGCAGGCATACAGGCCCTCATTTCAAGGTGGCGTAAGGCCGTAGCATTGAATGGAGATTACGTTGAAAAATAGTGTTGTGTAGCTAAAAGATTGGGGAATAACCTGGTGTATTTCAATGCTGAATAAAACAACCCCTGTTCCAGAAAAAAAATGTGTTGCATTACTTATTGAACTGCCCTCGTATCTTTCTCTCTTTTTTTTCCTTCGCGTACGCCATAGTGCCGCAGCGATCGCAGGGTCGGCGTGGCTACAACGAATATGGCAATGTTAGTGTTAGGGATGGCCGGATGCCCTTCCTGCTGCCACCCCGTACCCCCCAGGACGGAATCTGTGTACCCCAACTGTCTGCGTCTAGTGTAAATCGTGAAATAGTGCGTACATGTTGCAAATGTCTGCGACGCATGTAACTGAGGTCGAACGTGGGAACCAGCCCGGTATTCACCTAGCGGGATGTGGAAAACCGCCTAAAAGCCACATCCAGGCTGGCCGGCACACTGTCCCTCGTCGTTAATCCGCCGGGAGAATTCGATCCTTGGCCGGCGCGCCTACCCGAGTCCAGAAAGCAGTGCATTAGCGCGCTCAGCTACACTGGCGGAGAGACCATTATCTATCGATCCGAAAAACAGTAAAACTGATCTTCAAAACTACAGTTCTATTCCAGTTCTATTTGCAGCAGAAACTGACGGTACATTCTTATTTCAAATACTATAAGCTTCTTGAAATAAATATCTCTTCAGCGTCCTCATTCCGAAACATACCATGAGGCGAAACACGGCACCACCATTCCTCGCAGATGATATTTTAAGATCTGTGGATGGAGCAAAACATCTCGATAATGGAAGACAAATAGTTGTTAACAGAGGTCAGCGTCAGTGAAGAAATTAACTGCCAGGATCGTGCTTTGTCGAGGCCCACGAGAAAGACAGGTCATGGTGCGTGCGTCACAGCACGTGACACTGCATGTCTTAACAGTGCCATCAGCCGTTTCCGGCGGGGAATGACTAACTGAAGAGCCAATCGTGTAGCGGACCCATGAGCATGCAGAAGTGCCGGAACACGACGTGGCATAGACTTGACTAATGTCTGAAATAGTGCTGGAGGGAATTGACACTATGAATCCTGCTGGGCTGTCCATAAATCCGTAAGAGTACGAGGGGTTGGAGACATTTTCTGAGTAGTATGTTGCAAGGCATTCCAGATATGCTCAATAATGGTCACGTCTGGGGATTTTGGTGGCCAGCCGAAGTGTTTAAACTCAGAAGAGTGCTCCTGGAACCATTCAGTAGGAATTGCGGACGTGTTGGTGTGTCGCATTGTCCTGCTGGAATTCCCCAATTTTGTCGTAATGCACAGTGGTCATTAATGGATCCAGGTGATTAGACAGTATGCTTAAATTTGTCCGACCTGTCAGAGTCGTATCTAGAGGTATCAGCTTCCCATATCACTCCAACTGCACACGCCCCACACCATTACATAGCCTCCATCAGCATGAACAGTCCCCTGCTGACACGAAGGATTGATGGATTCATGAGGTTGTCTCCATACCGTACACATCCAGCCGCTCGACACAATTTGAAACGAGACTCGTCCGACCAGGCAACATTTTTGCAGTTATCAACAGTGCAATGTCGGTGTTGACCGGCTCAGGCGAGGCGCAAAGGTTTGTGTCGTGCATTCATTAAGGGTACACGAGTAGGCCTTTGGCTCCGCAATCTCACATTGATGATGTTTCTTTCAATGGTTCACACGCTGACTCTTGTCGATGGCCCAACACTGAAATCTGCAGCAATTTGCGGAAGGGTTGCACTTCTGTGATACTGAACAGTGTTCTCTTCATTCGTTGTTGGTCTTGTTCTTGCAGAATCATTTTCCGGCAGCAGCGATATCGGAGGTTTGATGTTTAACTCGATTCCTGATATTCACGGTACGCTCGTGGAATGGTCCTACGGGAAAATCCCCACTTCACTGCTGCGTCGAAGATGCAGTCTCCCAACGCTCGTGCGCCGACTATAACACCACGTTCAAAGTCACTGAAATCTTGATAAACTAATGTAGCAGTAGTAACCGATCTGACAAATGCGCCAGACACTTCTTGTCTTATATAGGCGCTGCTGACCGCAGCGCCGTATTCAGCGTGTTTACACATTTCTGTATTTGAATACTTATGGCTATACTAGTTTCTTTGGCGCTTCTGTGTATTTCGGACTAGTGTAACTAGTTTTAACTACGCTTTTTAGTGCATTCAAGCTGTCAATAGCAAACGACGAAGTTGAGATCTGTAGTGGAAACATTTTCATTGACATACTGATTTCCCATGGATCATGCACGGAGCTGAGCGGACAAGGCGACTAGTGTGACGTCATAAGTTCGTTGTGAGGCCTGTATTTCTCGTGGGCCCGGCGCTTTATTTATCCGCACAGATTACGCATTTCGGCAGACTGCCAGCATCGGAACAAAACACAAGTGAAGAATCTGGACTGCGTATCACATCTAACTGCACTCTATTATACAATGTATGAGTATGCAGTTATACCTTGACAGTAAGACACACAAAAGAAGTACCATTAATCCCTCACGAAAGATTACCATGGGTATTCAGTAGATTAATAGATAAGGGACATATAGGGCACGCAAATTTCCATCTGGAACCTCATTAGATATTTATTTATTTAGTTGCTACTTTCTCTTATTTGCTATAATACAAAAGAACAGATCGAATGTCAAAAATGAATTGACATGAATAAAGCACATAATATTTTAACACATTTCAAAGGTGTTAGTAATAACTAAGCATTACGCTATTTAAGGGGGAAGGGGAATGTTCATAGAATAAGCATATTAAAACAAATTATGATAAGTAACAGCGATAACCTGCAGCAAGGTAACGGACGGGTAACCGTAGCTCTTGTCTGTGGACCTGAAGTCGAAAGAGTTCTAGGGCTGAAAAGTTTTAACAGCCTTGACGTCATTGCATACCGCACATTTCACGTCGCAGAGGTCTACAATAAAGACATATTACCTGCCGTCGATGCCGTTCCTTCTGAGGACCAGGAATCATCGTAAAATTAATGAATCGGAATATGTGTCAGTGTGGGTTAAAGGTGCTGGCCATTGTAAAAAAATTAAACTTGTTGGTGATCTCACCCAATATTACAGAAATTAAATAAAATCTTTCCCTTCACTATTCCTTACCAAAAATAATTATTAATAACAAATTTGCATCAGCCACATCCTAGATACTATGTGCGAGCGTTGAACTCGGTTGTTACGCAACCGCTTATCGCTCTGTGTCTACAAACATGACAAGCTCCAGAAGGCATACACTCTTAGTCCATTAAACATGCGGGATTGATAGTATACCTGGCAGCAGAACCAAGCTGGGTGTCTTATTTTTCTGGATGGTTAGCCCACAACGCGCCCCAGGATTCACAGGTGTTGTCCTGTTGTGCTTTCGAAGGTGTAGAGATTGAGAAATGGCTTTCAGGTTCTTCCTGATCCTTCTCGAGGTTCGTCTCCTCACCGCTTCCAAAAGGTTGTTGTAGGTTTGTGTTCTGCCATTGCGCTTCCCGTTATCATGATGTAAGGCCTCTTCTTGTTTGTCTCTCCGCCATGTAGGCTTACAGTTCCATAAGCTGATATTTTCTCTGTAAGTGAGTTCAGCTTATGCCACAGTTATTCATTACTTATTATATTATAGACTGTTGCATTTCCAACTGCGTTCCTGTCCTGGTCTGTATCATCTTTGTCTAACGGTGTACGCACACACTATGTGACCCGGGGTACCGATTGCCACACATTCACAAGTGTCTTTGGTGCGCTGTCCTAATTTTAGTTAAGTAGCTCGGTAGGTATACCGGATGTCTTACCAAAGAGTCGTTAGGCACATTTTCTTTGGCGTTTTAGCAGATGTTTGCAAGCCACGTAAAGCGTCGATTTTATTCTGGTTACAAACAAAGTGATTTTTAAATCGGAATTTACGTGCCCACTCGATAGAGTGATTCCGGATGAGTATAGTGCTATATTCGTTTTATCGTCCTATATCAACAGGGACAGCAGAACACGGAGAATAAGCTGTTCTCCAGCAGGGACAGCGCAGCCCTAACCCGCACTCACTGCTACCGCCAAGCATGCAGTGCTACTGAGTCACTGTGGGATTGCTGTTTATTCTTCGCGATTTAATGTTCCTGGTAACACATATCGCTAGACCAAATATAAATCTAGACAAATTTTTGAGCGGTCTATCGAATGGGCACACAAAATTCGGATTTTAAAATGATTTTGTTTTTAGTGGGAAGCAGGGGGACGCTTTCTGATGATACTGGACGTCGCTTGAAAAACATGACTAACGGCTATTGATTGGACTTACTTCAGCTACACAGTGAAAAAACGAAATCGGAAATATCTGCAGAAATACCAGAGATATTGTGCCTCGCGTCTCTTAGGAGACACCTGATACAGCTTTCGTGAAGCTTCTACAGTAAGACATTAAGAAATGAGGTAATATTTCCTGAAAAGTTCATAGAATGAGTACACAAAAACATAAATCTAAATTGCTAAACAACAGTCGCCGTACAGTGCCCAAAGTATGTAATAAGAAAAGCTCTGAATCCAAAGTTTTACCTAGTTTTTCCAGTGAAAAGTAACAAAGTCGGGAACAAGTTTCCTTCAACGACCTCAATCAGCAACCAGGTTTTCAGCTTCCTTCCACTTCATGTCCACGCATTGACGATCCTTTGCAACAGTTCATCTACAGGTGTTAGGGGTCCTCCAGTATCTGTCCGTTTGTTTCCGCTATTGTACTGATTTGGGACTCTTCCATCTTTCAGGTGCAGAACGTGCCCCACAAGCTTCAGTCTTCTTTCAGCTACGATTTAGTGCAGGCTGCGTAGACCACTTAATTCCAGCACTTCGCCATTTGAAACGCGGTAGCGACAACTTCTCCTCAAAATTCGATGCTTAGCTCAGAGTATATTAACTCATAAAAGGCACACTCGCTCCGCAGTAACGTGGAATTCTTACCGTGAGGTCTATTGGTGGATGATACCACTCCTGAAAGAGAACGTCTCTGGTCTGAAAGAGACGTTGGTGGCAGCTGACGTGTTGCACGTTTCTTAGTTAAAAATCCACTAAAGAACCTAATTTCAGAGACCACGCTAGTAGTTCCTTGCAGTGTGTGCTTTAGTCCCGAGAAATACTCGGATCGTAGGATGTTGGGTATTATATTCTTTGAACAGGAAGTCTGGACCTACAGCACTGTTGAGAAGTCCCACTGAATTCCAGAAACCAACTCCACTACTGAAATTAGGGTGTCAGCAGATCTCCTCGACGGCGAACACCCGTCTCCAAGAAGAAGCCTCCCCACATCATATACCTGATATCATTAAACGGATGTCTTTTCTCGAAATAATTATGATTGTATTGGCTAGCAGTTTCGTTCTAGACGAACTTAAGACGTGAATCAATCTGAAAATTCGAGTAAGACTGATTTTCGAAGGGCACATTCGTACACATACGTGATGCAGTCCCCATGTTGCTATTTCCGCAGTAAACGGAACCAGGCCTGTACTGATAATAACGAAGCATTCACTGCCAAACGCCTTACAACAGAACAACTTGATGCCTGTGCATTCTGCAGTTTCCATTTTTACCCACTACATTTTACTTTGAGAAGATCGTGACAGTTACCTTCGCAACACTTTGCGTACCACAGCTATACTCACCTAGATTGTTCCATATAAGAAGTTCGAGCAACCAAAATTCTTGTTCACTGCGACTCTTACGAGTTTTTGGTTGGTCGTTTTATCTATTACCTAACGGGAAACTTCCGCAGTTTGGAAGTCATGAGAGGTTCTCTGTTTGAACGTGCTTCTCCTATTCTGATTCTATGCCTTTCTGCGTCTTGTTCTTGTTCTGGGAAGAATTCTGCTTTGAGCAGATGACTGGCTTATCTGGTGTCGATCTGAGCTGTTTTGGAGAATCTACAATGCTGCAAAAATAGGGTGAGATCATTACAATCACTTGTCTCGATGAAACTTACGTGAACTGATTGGATGAGATTTTCATTTTTTGGGAACAGAAAACCTCCATTTCTCCATCGAACATGAACAGGGTTCACCGAAGGACAATGTGTTCTGTGTAGTGTTAAAGGAGAAGTTTACAGCCCCTTTCATGGAGCAAACTATCACAGACGTCACAGACATTTGCTACCTCGACACGCTATCTTGTGGCTTCTGCTTTAATTGCAAGAAGACTCCAAGCAAGTATCCTTTGAGAACTTTCTGGGGCGTCGGTATCGGACATCTCACAGGAGTTATATAAGGACCTGATATTGAAGCATTTAGTGACGAAGAGGGGAGGGGGGGGGGCAGAGAATATGGTTCTGCGCTCTGTACCTCCATTTGGCTGAATGATAGCACCTAAACACAAATCTGCCTCGACCATGCAAGTCATTTGATGGCGGTTCAGATGGTAACCATAATCACGTGTCTGAACCCCTCGTAATTTTTCTGGTGTTATGCGACAGTGTGTTCGTTCCCCTTCAGTGACAATCCTTGCCACAGCTACTGCATCCAGTCGCAACTGTGGTAGAGTCCATCGCCACCAACTGTGGTGGTTCTTTTTACGTATGTGTATTGTTGGTTTTTGTTTGTTATGTAAAGCTGGAGTTACGTAGTATTATTCTGCCTGCTTCACAACTGGAAAATTATTTATATCAGTGACTCAGTTGTGGTAATTCCTGCTTTTAGTTTGCCCGACACGCTGTTTTTACATTAAAAGACATCCCAAACACTCAATATTCCAGATATATAGCTGTAGTTGCTAAGGTAGTTGTTAATTATTTGAATTAATTTTGTGAAATTGCAGTGCTGAGGAGATTCTCGCCATTTTCGTTAAGCGGGGATCATAAAAATTTACTGAAGTCACTTTACTTAAATATGATTCAATATCGGAAAACTGATTACCTTTATTGCTTCAAAGGAAGAACTGCTAATCAAGAGAAATCTCCAACATTTACATTTATTTTTTATTATTTATCAAATTAGCAGTTATTAAAAATTTTTTACGACTCTGGGCCGCTGTCGTTTAGAACAACGGCGTTCACCTCTGCACCAATGTTCCCCTATAAAGTTTGCATAAATTATTTAAGTCATTCACTTCAAGAATATAGGAGTCGTTACAGTAAAATATTAGCGACACTTTTAAACAATATTTGATTATATTTAGTCTAAATATTACATGAAACTTACACGTTTTCGTGCCTCGTCACAAAATGGCTTCTTACACTACCAAGAAACAAAAGGGAACATCTATATTTATCTACATCTACATGGATACTCTGCAAGTCACATTTATGTGCCTGGCAGAGGGTTCATCGAACCACCTTCACAATTCTCTATTATTCCAGTCTCGTATAGCACTTGGAAAGACTGAACACCTATATCTTTCCGTACGAGCTCTGATTTCCCTTATTTTATCGAGGACATCGTTCCTCTCTATGTAGGTCGTTGTCAACAAAATATTTTCGCATTCGGAGGAGAAAGTTGGTGATTGCTTTCATTTAATGATTTTCAACCCAAATCCTGTATCATTTCTGTGACACTCTCTCCCATACTTCGCGGTAATACAAAAGGTGCTGCCCTTCTTTGAACTTTTCGATGTACTCCGTCAGTCCTATTGGTAAGGATCCCACACAGTGCAGCCGTATTCTAAAAGAGGACGGACAGACTTAGTGTAGGCAGTCTCCTTAGTAGGTCTGTTACATTTCTAAGTGTCCTGCCAGTAAAACGCAGTCTTTGGTTAGCCTTCCCCACAACATTTTCTATGTGTTCCTTGCAATTTAAGTTGTTAGTAATTGCAATACCTAGGTATTTAGTTGAATTTGCGGCTTTTAGATTAGACTGGTTTATCGTGTAACCTCTTCCTCTTAGTACTCATGTGGATGACCTCATACTTTTCGTTATTTAGGGTCAACTGCCACTTTTCGCATCATTCCGTTAGTTCTTCTAAATCGTTTTGCAGCTTGATTTGATCTTCTGATGATTTTATTAGTCGATAAACGACAACTTCATCTGCAAAAAACCGAAGACGGCTGCTCAGATTGTCTCCCAAATCATTTATATAGATAAGGAACAGCAAAGGACCTATAACGCTACCTTGGGGAACACCAGAAATCACTTCTGTTTTACTCGATGACTTTCCGTCAGTTACTACGAACTGTGACCCCTCTGACAGGAAATCACAAATCCAGTCACGTAACTGAGACGATATTCCATAAGCACGCAATTTCATTACGAGCCGCTTGTGTGGTACAGTGTCAAAAGCCTTTTGGAAATCCAGAAATACGGAATCGATCTGGAATCCCTTGTCAATAGCACTCAACATTTGTGTTTCACAGGAACGATGCTTTCTAAACCCATGTTGACTGTGTGTCAATAGACCGTTTTCATCGAGGTAATTCATAATGTTCGAACACAATGTATGTTGTATGGTTCTTGGGCGAGACGTCGGATGTCATAGTGAGAACTCCACAATATTTCGTCAGCGTAACTGGCCGACATCTTCAGGTGCGACGAACACACTGAAGATGTCGGCCAGTTGCGCTGACGAAATATTGTGGAGTTCTCACTATGACATCCGACGTCTCGCCCGAGAACCATATATTCAACATGTCCGTCGGGAAAGCCTCAAGCAACACACAATATATGTTCTAAAATCTTGCTGCGTATTGACGTTAACGACATGGGCCTGTAATTTAGTGGATTACTACCTTTCTTGAATATTGGTGTGACCTGTGCAACTTTCCAGTCTTTGCGTAGGGATCTTTCGTCGAGCGAACGAATGTATATGATTGTTAAGTATGTAGTTAATGCATCAACATACTTAGAAAGGAACCTAATTGGTATACAGTCTGGACCAGAAGACTTGCTTTTATTAAGTGATTTGATTCACTATTCCGAGGACATTTACTTCTACGTTAGTCATGTTGGCAGCTGTTCTCGATTAGAATTCTGGAATATTTACTTCGTCTTTTTTTGTGAAAGCATTTCGGAAGGCTGTGTTTAGAAACTCTCCTTTGGCAGTACTGTCTTCGATAGTATCTCCATTGCTATCGCGCAGAGAAGGCATTGATTGTTTCTTGGCGATAATATACTTTACATACGACCAAGATTTTCTTTAAGTTTTCTACCAGGTTTCGAGACAATGTTTCGTTGTGGAAACTGTTATAGGCATCTCGCACTGAAGTCTGCGCTAAATTTCGAGCTTCTGTAGAAGATCGCCAATCTTGGGGATTTTGCGTCTTTTTAAATTTGGCATGTTTGTTTCGTCTGTCGATCCTTTTTTAAAAGGAACAGAGATTACAATAACATTCGCAGACAATATTAGTTGATTGCAAAATCTTTTCGATTTTTCTGCGATAATATTTACTTAGTTACGACGTCAGATTTGTTGAATTTACGAAATTCTTCAATATTATTTTTTCACGCTATGTGGCGTACCGCCACATAATCTGTTAAGCAAGATTTTGGAAGAGTACGAATATCATCTCGACGTTTACTGTATGACTCAAGGAGCATACATTCCCTGTAACACAAAAAATAAAAAAAATTGTTCCAGAGATATTGTATTAACGGGATATGGTTTGGGGAGAAAAAGTTGTACCTTTTCCTTTGCATTAATTTTTCGATATGTGAAGTTCTTTTGTGTTCACGATTTATGTGGCCTTTGAAGAGTGGGTGAAGGCATTTGCAGAGGGATTTCTAAGAGATGAGGGAAAAGTAGACAAGATCATTTCAGACAATAGACATCAGTTCGGGTCACGCATGTGGCAAAACCTTTTACGTAGGGGGACAATTACCACAATACATATTTCTCATTGTCACCCTGCATCAGATCCTGCACAGGGCATGATGATAGAGCTTGGAAAGATCATTCGCTTGTACTGTGATACACAACATAGGAACTGGGATATCTTCTTGGTAGATTTCCAGGAAGTTGTTAATGAATTACCACATGGAGCAACGGGGACGGCATCCATCGTAGTTTTGGAGACGTAACGACCAGATTGTAAGTTCAGGAAAGTAATTGACTTTCCCCCCATCGCGAGAGACAGACATGTCGTAATAGTATGGGTGGCGATTGAGCGAATTTGGAGACCTGCTGAGAGACGAAAGAAAAATCAGAAGGAAACGCTTCATGATATAGTTTGATAACAGATGTTAAGCTGGTGAATAAGTCTCATCGTTTATCCGGGAAGCAGAGGTTCATTTGTAACAAATTTTTAAATGTCTATGTCAGATTGTTTTGGACCCACAGAGCCATTTACCCAAATGTGGTTGAAGTGGAGATGGCTCACACGAAAAGGTAGCATACATCACGTGCTTACAGGCTTTCAAAATAACTACGTACCCTCCGGCTCAGAGTTGCAATACTAAAGGTTTTGGCTGGTTTCGTTGTCTAGGGGCTGGGATACGTAGTTGCCGCATTACAGGCCAAATACTGCTGGATCTACAGTACCTATACGATAAGAATACACACATGAATCGAATGGTCGAAGGTTTCTATCACTCGGCAATTGCGAATTATGACTGTAACATATAAATTTATAACAGAAAGATTGCAATTAAATAAAATCTGCAGGTACTACCTTAATGACTTTAAATGATCAGTACGATATATACTTTTGAGAATGCGGTATATTTCTGCAAAACACTTATTGGTGTCGATGGTCCAGCAATTAAATAAACACAGCACAGCACAGCAAACATAAAAATAGCCAACGCCTTGCAGACAAAAATCACGCGAAGCGAAATGTAATGTGAGGAGGGCCATGCGAGAGGCGTTCAATGTATTCGAAAGTAAAGCTCTATGTACTGACTCGCAGAAAATCCTAAGAAATTTTGGTCTTATATCAAAGTGGTAGGTGGATCAAAACAAAATGTCCAGACACTCTGTGACCAAAATGGTACTGAAACAGAGGATGACAGACTAAAGGCCGAAATACTAAATGCCTTTTTCCAAAGCTGTTTCACAGAGGAAGACTGTACTGTAGTTCCTTCTCTAGATTGTCGCACAGATGACAAAACGGGAGATATCGAAATAGACAACAGAGGGATAGAGAAACAATTAAAATCTCTCAAAAGAGGAAAGGCCGCTGGACCTGATGGGGTACAAGTTCGATTTTACACAGAGTACGCGAAGGAACTTGGCCCCTTCTTGCATCGGTGTACCGTAGGTCTCTAGAAGAGCGTAGCGTTCCAAACGATTGAAAAAGGGCACAGGTCATCCCCGTTTTCAAGAAGGGACGTCGAACAGATGTGCAGAACCATAGACCTATATCTGTAACGTCGATCAGTTGTAGAATTTTGGAACACGTATTATGTTCGAGTATAATGGCTTTTCTGGAAACTAGAAATCTACTATGTAGGAATCAGCATGGGTTTCGAAAAAGACGATGGTGTGAAACCCAGCTCGCGTTATTCGTCCACGAGACTCAGAGGGCCATAGACACGGGTTCCCAGGTAGATGGCGTGTTTCTTGACTTCCGCAAGGCGTTCTATACAGTTCCCCATAGTCGTTTAATGAACAAAGTAAGAGCATATGGACTATCAGACCAATTGTGTGATTGGATTGAAGAGTTCCTAGATAACAGAACGCAGCATGTCATTCTCAATGGAGAGAAGTCTTCCGAACTAAGAATGATTTCAAGTGTGCCGCAGGGGAGTGTCGTAGGACCGTTGCTATTCACAATATAAATAAATGACCTTGTGGATGACATCGGAAGTTCACTGAGGCTTTTTGCGGATGATGCTGTGGTATATCGAAGGGTTGTAACAATGGAAAATTGTACTGAAATGCAGGAGGATCTGCAGCGAATTGACGCATGGTGCAGGGAATGGCAATTGAATCTCAATGAAAGACAAGTGTAATGTGCTGCGAATACATAGAAAGAAAGATCCCATACCTTTTAGCTACAATATAGCAGGTCAGCAACTGGAAGCAGTAAATTCCTTAAATTATCTGGGAGTACGCATTAGGAGAGATTTAAAATGGAACGATCATATAAAGTTGATCATCGGTAAAGCAGATGCCAGACTGAGATACATTGGAAGAATCCTAAGGAAATGCAATCCGAAAACAAAGGAAGTAAGTTACAATACGCTTGTTCGCACACTGCTTGAATACTGTTCAGCAGTGTGGGATCCGTACCAGATAGGGTTGATAGAAGAGATAGAGAAGATCCAACGGAGAGCAGCGCGCTTCGTTACAGGATCATTTAGAATCGCGAAAGCGTTACGGAGATGATAGATAAACTCCAGTGGAAGACTCTGCAGGAGAGACTCTCAGTAGCTCGGTACGGGCTTTTGTTGAAGTTTCGGGAACATACCTTCACCGAGGAGTCAAGCAGTATATTGCTCCCTCCTACGTATATCTCGCGAAGAGCCCATGAGGATAAAATCAGAGAGATTAGAGCCCACACAGAGGCATACCGACAATCCTTCTTTCCAAGAACAATACAAGACTGGAATAGAAGGGAGAACCGATAGAGGTACTCAAGGTACCCTCCGCCACACACCGTCAGGTGGCTTGCGGAGTATGGATGTAGATGTAGATGTAGAATATAAGTTGAATAATAGAAAAACAATAGATTCCTCCTGGACGTAATTAGTTAAGGACAACAACATAGCTCGCGAGATATTCACTTCTAAACGCACACTACGTCTTCACTGTAGAAGCCACGGAAATCTCACAAGTGCACAAGTCACCACTAAGAAATATTTCTTTCTATCTGCCGCGACCATGCGCAAACTGCTCCACTGTCCAAGTCTTTCCGCCGACTGTGCGTCCGCCGCGCCGCCGCGTCCAGCCCTTCTGTCTCCTGTGCCTTACTCTCCAGAACTCTTCACCCGAACTCGCTTCCATCCAGTGATCTCATTCACGAGCGCTGTGATTGGCTAGAGCGCTCGCGCCATTTATTCATGCCAACGCACCCACACAAACATAATGAAACACATTCGAAGTACTGGATTTATATTTAAATAACTTGGAATTATATAAATATTCCTACGGATGGACCATAAACACGCTCTAACACACATTATTAGATTCATAAACAAATTAAATAAACATATATCAAAGGAATAGAACAAGATTAGATTAAATTAGATTAGTTTTTCGATCCATAGATCCGCGCTGAGGAGATCCTCGAGGATGTGGAACATGTTAATATTTTTTTTAAAGCTAAAATAACAATACTAATAGTATGAATATGTACAATACGTCATTTGTTTCTATTAAAAAATTCGCAATGGAGTAGAAGGAGTTGGCCACTATTAAGTCTTACATGCTCCTTTAAAACTCATCAACTTGTTTAAAACAAAAGGTAGGCCAGTAGCCTAATGTCTCTGTGCACTCTATAACACAGTAAGTATTTAACCAAATTCTTCATGAATAGTATATATCTGATATAAACAAAGACATAGATGAATAAATATATTTATAAGCATGTTGCTACCGTTTTTTCGTGTAACTGTGGAGTATTTAAGGCCTGACGCGATCGATAGTAATCGGCCACTTTGACCTCCAATAACTCATATACTATTCAAGTTACATGCCTGAAATTCATACCAATTTAGATTTACACTAATAGTTTTCTAAAGACACGGCGATCGACAAAATCGGATGAAGCGTTTATATTTTGGGAATTCATTGCTGGGTGTTACTTGTATAATTTATCATCAAATATTAAACTTTTAACTAATAAAGACACTGGAAATCTGATTACACCATCAGAATGGTCGTGCAAATACTGGTAATGTACATGTTTCTTTTTGGGGTATCGTGATTCAACTGGCTACTGTTAATTTCTATATGAACTGTGAAATGTGTGCCATTAAGGTGTCACGAAGTCGGCCATCCTTGGCACTCCCGGCGTGTCTCCTTCATCAACATAGCGTCACCATGGAGTTCCCAGTCACGCACTCGGGCTGGACACCTCTTGCTTCGGCCAGCGTCTGCCTTCTCGTGGTCGGCCTGCCAGGAGGCCCGTGCGGCCACTGCTTCCTCCGAACTTAAGAATATCTTCAGGGTGTCGCAACTCGCCCGTTACCTCAAATGCTGAATATCAAGTTCGGGAGTAGCCTTAAAAGATAGAGTCTGGTAGGTAAATGTCTTAAGATAGATATATCAATTACAGTGAATTGATGCGTTGACCATCTTCCTCTAATGAAATGTTGGAAAGTGATTGTTTTTTTTTTCTGAAGAATAAAAATTGTCTTGATGTGTGAGATGCATTGCGACTGTGGGGTATTTTCACATCCTCTCTTCACTGGTTTGATCGACTGGTTGAGTAACGAAGAGTAAGATTTTAGTGAAATCACAAGGACACCTCAAGCAAGATTACGACTTTTTCAAGTGAAGCAAGAATTTGTTGATTCGAATTACCAGTATGGGAAAGAGCGCTGTGTTATTTTTTGAAGTTAGTTCCTGAAAACCGATGCAGAGATAAGGACAGCTGTGTATAAGTAGAAACGAAAAGGACTCAAAATGTAGACTAATATTGAACTTCCTTTATTGTAGCGCTTAAGATCGACTGTCTTTGTGCGATGGGACCATGGGAAGATCGCCGCAAGTACGTCTGAAGATAATAGTCTGGAGAAATCAAGAAATAGAATTATTCCATGGAGTGAAGATGAGAGAATTGAGAGATATAAGTTGTATGTTGTATCAAGTCTCAAGGTTGTGAGGAGTGAAAGGATCACGTCCATAGAGGATTCCCAACAACGAATTTTATTTACCAGGCATCAAAACAACTGACACTGGTAATAGCACTAATACACGATGAGCTTGCAACTTACTATTCGTTCAAATAATCCATAAAGTCAAAATTTCGGAAAACTGTTGCAAAGTAACAAGCGTAACGTTTAGGGACACATATTTTAATTTAAGACAGATGGCAGTGACTTCCTTCAATAAAAGATTTTTTTAAAACTTAGAACTTATGCTTTTGCTTGTGACAAAGCTGAGCTGAAAAAAAAGGGACAAGAAGTTTCAAGAAAAGAGTTTACAGATATTGTACTCGTTCAATACAAATACTTTAGGCAAAATTAGGACTAACAACCTTGGTGGCTAAGAAAGGGTTTGATATCTTTTGAATTATTTAAAACACCAAAAATATTATTTACAAGTTACAGTTTTAAATCAGAAAAAATTCTTAAAGGTAGGATATATGCATCAAATACAGTACTGCTCGAACTTAGGAGCCTTCCGCGGTCGTGGATCCACTTAGTTGTACCGGTCAAGCGGCAACGCGTGAGGCGCAGCATAGCCGGCTTAGAAAACAGCAAGTTCCTTCTATAACACGCCAAACCGACTATTACAACATGGCCCATTTTACGTCGACTGTGAAGCCAACCAGCCTTTTGCATGTAAGTAGTTAAATCAGATATTAACGTACAGAATTGCAAGCAGCCAACAAGCCTCAAGTTGTTATAGCGAATTGCAATACTCAAAAGCACGTAAGACATTTTCATTGCAACTTTAACCATCAAATGATGCAAGTAGGAGGCTTACTGAAATACTCTAGCAGTGCACAAAGCACTAAAAGCACAGCTCATTATAGGATTAAGATAATCTTATCCGTTTAAAATTACAACTAAAACGGCACTGCATAATTTGAGCTGCTAGCGCACACAGTTGAGCAGAGGTAGCCAGTACGTAACCAAGAACTGCAAGAACCATGGATACTAGTAACTTGACTGGCTCGCAATTAAGACTACACACGCTGCTATTCAATACAACATACTTCAAATAACATAACATACTTTACCATAGTCGCGCTTATTGTACTTGCGAGTCGGCCGGAGTGACCGAGCGGTTCTAGGCGCTACAGTCCGGAACCGCGTGACCGCTACGGTCGCAGGTTCGCATCTTGCCTCGGGCATGGATGTGTGTGATGTCCTTAGGTTAGTTAGGTTTAAGTAGTTCTAAGTCCACAGGACTGATGACCTCAGAAGTTAGGTCCCATAGTGCTCAGAACCATTTTATCCATTTTGTACTTGCGAGGCATTGGGCTTTAAAGAAAACAGATATTATTGCAGAAAAGTTTCCCGAGCGCAAGTTCTGTACAGTTTGAACAATTTGCACAGTCTTTGTTAGTTAGACCCAGTAACTTTAAATGCTAATATTTTAGGTTAGACTGCACCGTGGCTGTTACTGATATTAAATGAAACAACAGGTTTATTGTTACCAGCCACTGCACTGTTTATTTATCTCCACGACACGTTTCAAAGGTTTAAAACTCCATCATCAGGTGGATTTGCATTTGTTAGTATGACATATGTGTGTGTTGTGTTACGATTTTTTGGAAGAACTTGTGGGACTGAAATAGTGTTAGTTTCTCCACTAGGCAGTGCCACAAGTCCTCCAAAAAATCGCAACACAACACAGACACACACATATGTCATGCTAACAAATGCAAACCTACATGATTGAAGTTTAAACCTTTGAAAAGTGTTATGGAATAAATAAACAGTGACTGGTTACAGTAAACCTGTTGTTTCATTTAATAGACCCGGTAAGTTACGCAATAGACACAGGTAGTACTTGTAAGCAAAACGGCACCTACAGGTGACAGACCACAAAACTTCCTATCGACTATACCGTCGCATTACCTCCGAGTTCCACTGAAAGAGGAACGAGTCATCTTGTCCTTTTCTCTTTTATTCTAATCTACTATCACAGACTGCACTACAAATTGCGTAATGCACTGCATGGTCATCGCTACTGATTTTCATTCTTCATCTTCTACCAGATATATGAAACCAAGAACTAGCGTATCTACCAGACTACACACATTCTTCTCATGATCTAAAAACCAATCAAAAACAATTCAGAGTTACTAGTACTGAACAACACTAGAAGTTACACAAGGAAAATGTAAGAGAAAAGCATTCTATTTTACTGTGCCATTTCCATCTTGATCGATCACCACCTGGCACCTGTTTTGATCACAAGCGAGGTAGACTATTCCTATACGTCGGTCGGGGACCTGAAGATGGCGTAGCAAAGCGCTGAAACTTGTTGCCCAATAAAATAAGGTTGAAAATTGACGGCTGAAAGCCGTTTAATTTGACATCCCCTATCGAACAGCAGAGTCCCGCAACCATCGCTAAAAAGATGGACATACAGATGTTTGTGGTCTTGTTTTGTGTTTTCCTTTTATGATGAGTTGCAAGTTAGTGTGATTGTGGTGTTAGTCTTGTAAGCCACAACGACCCATTTCTTGTCCTAAGTGGGGCTCACTATCTTGAATGCTGAAGTTTTTGGTACACACAAAAAATAGCTTTTAGGAAAATTTCATTTGGAAAAGTAACGTTTTTAAACGGTTAAACAGGAGTTTGCTTCGGGTATACATAATAATGAAAGACAAAGAGAGATGAGAGGGTACTCAGTTATAGCTTGTAATAAACTTTGTAGATTGTTTGGTAAGTAATGAAGACTGTATTAATATTCTGTGAAAAGATTTCTTTTTTAAACAGACTAAGTATTTTTGTATTTTGAAAGGCATTTCGCCTCTCGATAAGGGAGTGGTGCCAATCTCATAGAGGGCATCAGAGAGTCTTCCCGCAGAGCTACCTCAGCTGTATACGGGTGAGCAGAGACGCATGAGAATCATACAGACTCCCGCTGTAAAGCACTAGGCAGGGTACACACGCACCTCCCCTGCGACACGGCTGTGGCTCTCCACGGCATGACGGCAGTCTACCTGCAGTCAGCTGACTCCAGGTGACCTTGTTGGCAGCAACAGACTGACGTTGTTTCCTACAGTTTGAGGAGCTGGGGGGTCCCTCCTCCATTCTTGCTGCACCGGGCACTCCACACAGCGGACACTCTGCGTGATGGGGTGACTTAGGACCCATGAACCAGGCGAACATCCGTACCACCTCATTGGCTGGAGCTCCTGGAGTTGCTGCAAAAGTAGTCAGGCCAAGGGGAAATGGATTTTCAACGGTTTGTTGTGATGGGACAACCCTGTACTAACAGGCACCATGCACTGGCGATGTATTGATGACCATGATGTAAACGAGAGCCGTATATTGAAATATGGTAGTATGCAACCTTATCCACATTTTTATGTGATCACTGATATGTGTGTAGCGAGTACACTAGTTGTCTGCCGTGCCATCAGTTTCTGACGCTATGAGCTTAGTTTTAAAAATAACATAAAATAAAATAAAAATAAAGAGACGTTTTATCAAAATGAAGAATACTAATGACTGTTTTCCGTTGCCTATCTAGTGGATGTAGTGATTATCAGTTCCTAAACTTTCGTAAATCTAAGTCATGGACATAATTTTAGTGAGTGATGGCAGTGACAGAGGGATACCAATCTGGTAATCGCCCGCCATATGGCCCCACAACCAGGGCAGACGGTCTGGAGTGCCATTTCATTTCATAGCAGCCGGACCACTTTGGTTGCCATCCGCAGCATCCTTACAGCACAATGGTACGTCGACGATATTGTTGGACCCGTTTTGTTGCCATTTATGGCAAGCCATCCAGGGTTTACATTTCAGCAGGATAATGCTCGCTCGCACACGGCGAGAGTTTCTAGTGCTTGTCTTCGCACTTTCCGAACCCTACCTTTGAAAGCAGGGTCGCCGGAACTCTCCCCAGTTGACAAAGTTTGGAGCATTATGGCAGCGCCCTCCAACAGTCTCGGGATTTTGACGATCTAAGGCGCGAATAGAACAGAATTTGGTACGATCATTCAGTTCCAACGGCTTGCATAAGGACCAGAGGTGGATCAACGCGTACTGACTTGCTCAATTTATGAAGCTCTTTTTATCGAATAAATCATTCAGTTTTTCTGAAACTGTAATCATAAGTTTGTTTGTATGTGTTTGTCACATTTACCGATCTCTGTCTCATTTGGAAATTCCTTTGTGGTCTTTTTTTTTTCGCAGGGTGTATGGAGGGTCTGTAGAAATACAAGTCATTGATACGTGATTTGGTATCTATACTTCGTAAACAGTAAGGTTATTTGCATTTGATCTCACACATCAAGGTATATTTCTGTTAGCGGGAAGTATGAATCTTTGTTGCAACTTGCGTATCAACATATTTATTTTAGTGAGGATGGTTGTTGTGTAGAATTATGAAATTAGCAGTGTTATATTATGTCTGCAAATTATATTTGACCCAAGTGAAGGCAAGTACTCCGAACAAGACACAGCCAGGGCGCAGCTGGTGCGAGTGCCATAGGGACTCCTTACTTGCGCGAGTCCCACCAGCACCACGGGCGGTGGTGAGGATGAAGATACCGACTTCGCCTCGCCCAACCGCCGGCCCAGTACAACCCACCAACGACCGGACGTCAATGGACAGAAGCCTACACGGAAGATCGAAGAGCAGCTCTCGTGCACTTGGTTATAGATCGCGGTCCAGGGCTGACGTAAGCAGAGAACTAGCGAACTCTTAGAACTGAACAGACAGTTGTCGTAATTGCATTTGCTATGTACTGTGAAGTTTACCTGCTATCATTTGCACTTAGCCATTGAGGGCCTTTTTTTGTGCTATAAGTTATTACAATCAGTGTTGCAGACTTCAGTATTCAACTAGTCACAAAGATAAGTAAATCTTTTAACTTATATGCGTGACTTTGTTACTAATTTATTGGAGTGTCGTAGAACATTCGTTCTTCTATCCTGTTACCTAACCCTGGGGCATAGCTGTGTAATAGTGGCAGGGGAAATTGTCTTAGCGGTGTATTGCACCAGAAGCCGTTCCATGAACTCACAAACTCTGCCTACCGTAAGGACTGTGGCAACTTGCTCTTCACAGCAGTAGCGACGAGGTCTACACAAAACTGACGACGAGGGTTTACAAAAAGTACAAATCTTCTTTGGACAATATTTTATACATAAGTTTTGTTATTCATAGTGGCTCTCTAGATTATTTTTTACGTGTTTCATAATGCTTGTGTTGTTAAAATAATAATTACAAGTTGTGGTGGGCTAATAGGGTCAATTTCCCGTCTGGGTCCTCACCAATGTGTCACGATGAACAAGAAAAGAAAAATGTCACTAGAATTTGATAACATATAGCTACAACTCCCGGGCTACTTTCTTTCCAACATTGGAGTAGTGAAAGGTTTCCGTCTCAGCCATTTTTATCAAAATATTATCAGTAATGATTAACTTGGCTTCACATAGTGCAGAATATTGCTCTTCTCTTATTTGCTTATCATATAATCATGCATGGAAGAAGTATTTGTGTGAAGAACCAGTTTTATTGATTAAATTTCGTTTTATCTCGTGTCAGTATCCTACGTAACGTTTTGCCCATAACATAATCATGGCTAGTTCTGTGATGTATGACTATGTGGTTATCTAAGAGTGCTTGTGTGATCATACAATTACAGATTTCATGATTCTAGTTGTTGTTGTTGTTGTTGTTCTTGCAGTATGGGACTGTCCTTTGCATTTTTAGCTTTCAAAGTTTGCTTGTAGGGTGACACACCGGACACAAAAGTTTTTTCCCACTCTTTTTAAAAGTGCATCTTGTGATTGGTTAGTCGGACCAACATATGAATTGTTTGTGAGGTAAAGAGCGAGTTGTGGAGCCCTGAAAATTTCTAAGTTCCGAGCTGGGGCCTCTTGGTGGGTCGCAGCCCGGCAGCAATCACGTGATGCCGAACGTTGGCTTAGCAACTGCGTGATGCCGCACAACGGCCGGTCCGGCCGTGTGGCTGGGAATTACATGGTGACACTGTGCTGATGAAGGAGACATGTCAGGAGTGCCAAAAATGGCGGACTTTGTGAAACCTTAATGGCAGATATTTCACAGTTTGTATAGAAATTAATAGTAGTCAGATGAATCATGATACCTCAAAAAGAAACATGTACGTTACCATTATATGCACAAGATTCTGATGGTGTAATCAGATCTGAATATCTTTATTAGTTTAAAGTTTATTATCTGAGTGTAAATTATACAAGTAACACCCAGCAACGAATTTCCAAAATCTAAATGCTTCACCCCATTTCGTCGATCAACGTGTCTTTAGAAAGATATTAGTGTAAACCTAAATTGGTATAAACTACAGGCATGTAACTTGAATAGTACTGGTTATTGGAGGTCAAAGGGGCCGATTACTATCGGCGTCAGGCCATAAGAACTCCACAGTTACACGAAAAAACGGTAGCAGCATGCTTATAAATATACTTATTCATCTATATCTTTGTTTATACCCGATATATACTATTCATGGGAGAAATTGGTTAAATATTTACTGTGTTTTAGAAAGCACAGAGACATTAGGCTACTGGCCTACCTTTTGTTGCTATTTCTTTGATGTATGTTTATTTAAATTGTTTAGGTATTTAATAATGTGTGTTAGAGCGTGTTTATGGTCCAGCCATGGGAATATTAATTTAATTTCAAGTTATTTAAATGTAAATCCAGTATATGGTATGTGTTTCACCATGTTTGTGAGTGCACGTTGGCTTGGAGACGTGGAGGGAGTGCTCTAGCCATTCACAGCGCTCGTTACTAAGAGAGACGTATCGAGGTTGGGGAGGAGCATTGTTTCTGGATAGGACATGAGGTAGTTCTGTACGGTACGGCACAGGACACGGGGATTGCTGGACGTGACGTCGCGACGGACGCTCGATTGCGGCGGATATAAATACTTTGGAGGGCTGACTTGTGCACTTGTGAGATTTCCGTGGCTTCTACAGTGAAGACGTAGTGTGCGTTTAGAAGTGAATATCTCGCGAGCTGTGTAGTCGTTCATAACTAATTATGTGCAGTAGGAATTGATTGTTTCCTTGTTATTCAACTTATACTTTATTTAATTGCTGGACCATTGACACCAATAAGTGTTTTGCAGAAATATACCGCATTTTCAAAAGTACTTCTACTCATCATTTAACGTCGTTAAGATAGTACCCGCAGATTTTATTTAATTGCAATCTTTCTTTTGTAAATATATATGTTACATTCATAATTCGCAATTGCCGAGTGATAGAAACCTTCGACCATTCGATTCATGTGTGTATTCTTATCGTATACTGTAGACTCAGCAGTATTTGGCCTGTAATGTGGCAACTGATTATCCAAGCTCCTAGACAACGAAACTAGCCAAAAATTTTAATATTGCAACTCTGAGTCGGAGGGTACGTATCATTTCCTTTCATCACTTTATTTGAAAGCCCGCGTGTTGTATTTTCCACCGATTCCGTTCAAACTTTTGTTTGGGAAGGCTGAGCAACGGATGCTTGCATTTTTCCTGTCCACACAATTGGATGAAGCATTAAATGGTGCTCGGTCGTCTCTCTTGACAATTGGCTGTTGTCTACCAACACTCACGGAGGATGCACCAAAGCGCAGTGAGTGTGATGTTTGTGAAAGATTTTGGTGCCAACAAGCCATGGTCTGATAGTGCGGTCAGTAACACCTGCAACTCCAGAACGCATTTAGAATTAAAAAAGTTGGTTGGAAACTGGCTAGTCACTTAGTTTTGTAATGTAAGTAATCAATGCAACAGCTAATTTCAGTTGACAAGGAATTAATAGAGGTAAATTTTATCGTTTTTCAACTTAATGTTTGGAAGGACGAATTGTTTTTCGTTAGCAACCCGAGTTAGAATTTCTGCATTGTGCTCTATATATGTTTTTGAGCACAATGAATGGTCACAAGCCAGATTTGATAAAAACCACCTGAAGGTCACAGGAATTATTTGTGAATTTATCTTCTAGTGTCCATCTCACATCGCTGTAATGACGTTTTGGGTTTTTAATGCCTTCACAAGAGCAACGATATCCCATCTTTCTGATAACACGATTCTATGCTGATAGGCATAATTTTAACCATAATATTAAGGCGACAGATGATTGATAAACTCGAGGAGAATGAATCTGATGTTAATAAAATCCTCTTTCGTGGAGTATGGTACGCTAGTCATTTCACCTACGCGCTTTCCACCACTTCTTTTCACCTCCTGTGTTTAATGAGAATTTCTGGCCTGCTTGAGAAACATCTTTTTAGTTATCAAGGAAATTAATTCCTCCATCAGTCGTACTCAAGTCGTTTAGTCAGATTCCTTTGCAGGGTCTAGATATATCATCAAGTCAAATCTGAGTATATTCTCTTACTGACTACAGACGAAATTTCCGTCAGTGGAATTTACCAATAGGTAGCCACTGACTGCTCTTGACAGGAAGCACAACAGCTCCATCATGTCCATTAGACATGGCGGAAGGTTTACCCGTATCTGGAAAAGTTCTGAGGGTGTGGATTATGGTTAAATCTAATTAAAAGAATAACGGGAATCGTTTAACGTTGTGCAACAAGCATCAAAATCAAACTTTGAAAGCAATAAGTGCGTAATCTCTCTCGTCCTTCAAGGTATAACGCAAATATTGCACTGGAAACCAAAATTCACACTGCAGTGTGACGGTTGCTATGGCATGGACGTGGCAGCAGACGCTGGCCTGCAAAGACAAGTAATCGCCATGGTGGGCACAGCCCGTTGCACTGTCCGGAACGTTGTAGACTGATTAATTGCCATGACGCGGTCACGCAGGCAATGGAATTTTATTAATACTGCTCTTTGCAGTCTGTCATAACACTCGTTAATGATCACTCAGCCGCGGTGGTTCACCAACGTCGCTGTATTAGACTTAATTTCGACTCTACTTTTCCACATTAATAACAATATTTAGGGAGGAAATCACGCAGGACAAGCAGAGATTGCTGACCCCAAACCACTTTTTGCGTATTAGCCGATGTACGTTTGAGCGGAAGGCGACTGGGCTGACGTACAGCATCTACACTCCTGGAAATTGAAATAAGAACACCGTGAATTCATTGTCCCAGGAAGGGGAAACTTTATTGACACATTCCTGGGGTCAGATACATCACATGATCACACTGACAGAACCACAGGCACATAGACACAGGCAACAGAGCATGCACAATGTCGGCACTAGTACAGTGTATATCCACCTTTCGCAGCAATGCAGGCTGCTATTCTCCCATGGAGACGATCGTAGAGATGCTGGATGTAGTCCTGTGGAACGGCTTGCCATGCCATTTCCACCTGGCGCCTCAGTTGGACCAGCGTTCGTGCTGGACATGCAGACCGCGTGAGACGACGCTTCATCCAGTCCCAAACGTGCTCAATGGGGGACAGATCCGGAGATCTTGCTGGCCAGGGTAGTTGACTTACACCTTCTAGAGCACGTTGGGTGGCACGGGATACATGCGGACGTGCATTGTCCTGTTGGAACAGCTAGTTCCCTTGCCGGTCTAGGAATGGTAGAACGATGGGTTCGATGACGGTTTGGATGTACCGTGCACTATTCAGTGTCCCCTCAACGATCACCAGTGTTGTACGGCCAGTGTAGGAGATCGCTCCCCACACCATGATGCCGGGTGTTGGCCCTGTGTGCCTCGGTCGTATGCAGTCCTGATTGTGGCGCTCACCTGCACGGCGCCAAACACGCATACGACCATCATTGGCACCAAGGCAGAAGCGACTCTCATCGCTGAAGACGACACGTCTCCATTCGTCCCTCCATTCACGACTGTCGCGACACCACTGGAGGCGGGCTGCACGATGTTGGGGCGTGAGCGGAAGACGGCCTAACGGTGTGCGGGACCGTAGCCCAGCTTCATGGAGACGGTTGCGAATGGTCCTCGCCGATACCCCAGGAGCAACAGTGTCCCTAATTTGCTGGGAAGTGGCGGTGCGGTCCCCTACGGCACTGCGTAGGATCCTACGGTGTTGGCGTGCATCCGTGCGTCGCTGCGGTCCGGTCCCAGGTCGACGGGCACGTGCACCTTCCGCCGACCACTGGCGACAACATCGATGTACTGTGGAGACCTCACGCCCCACGTGTTGAGCAATTCGGCGGTACGTCCACCCGGCCTCCCGCATGCCCACTATACGCCCTCGCTCAAAGTCCGTCAGCTGCACATACGGTTCACGTCCACGCTGTCGCGGCATGCTACCAGTGTTAAAGACTGCGATGGAGCTCCGTATGCCACGGCAAACTGGCTGACACTAACGGCGGCGGTGCTCAAATGCTGCGCAGCTAGCGCCATTCGACGGCCAACACCGCGGTTCCTGGTGTGTCCGCTGTGCCGTGCGTGTGATCATTGCTTGTACAGCCCTCTCGCAGTGTCCGGAGCAAGTATGGTGGGTCTGACACAACGGTGTCAATGTGTTCTTTTTTCCATTTCCAGGAGTGTATATCCCGAGGGGAACTGCGGTGCATTTGTATTGATTTTCGCTCTACAAAAGCTACGTCCAAATGTGTACACTTATACTATCTAAAATTTCGATGGTAGTGGTGGAATATTTGTCGAGAGGAAAGCTAGGATACAGAATTGACGTGGTCCGGCAGTGACGTTCCCTCTTCTTTGCTCCAACTGAATATTTGCCAACGTATCTGAGCTTCGATTCAAGGGAAGTAGGAAATGTAGGAAGTGCAAGTCATACAAAACTTAAAAAAAGAAAAAACTCTATAGTGAAATTAAACAATAATCACAATAAAGGTATTATTCTATGTATCTAGACTGAAGCGACGAGCGGTGGTCTAGCGGTTCTAGGCGCTCAGTCCGGAGCCGCGTGACTGCTACGGTCGCAGGTTCGAATCCTGCCTCGGGTATGGATGTGTGTGTTGTCCTTAGGTTTAAGTAGTTCTAAGTTCTAGGGGACTGATGACCACAGATGTTAAGTCCCGTAGTGCTCAGAGCCAACCAACCAACCTGAAGCGGCGAGTGAAAATTTGTACCAAGGCCGGAAGTAGAGCAGTTCTCCTGTTTACTAGACAGGTGAGTCAGCCACCAAGCCCCTTGGCACAGCGGTTCACACAATTGCACGGATTACCCTGGCACGCCTACCTCCTCGATCCAAATTCTCACTGCCGCCCCAGTCTACTTTCAGTTCCCCCTTAGAAATGAACAGAGTTGCCGAGGCTCCCCATGTTCTGGAATAGCACCCCAGCATCCAACGTAAATGGGGAATCTAGCTGAAACACAGGTGCAGATACTTTTACAAATGAAATGAGACGATTTTGGAAACTTTACTGGTCTTATACAGTGTGTATGAGACCAGGAAAGTCTCTGAAATTATGTCATTTCATTTCAACAATAAATGTAGTTCGAAAGTGCACATCTTTGCACACGTCTGAAATCAAAATTTGCTCTTGGGTAACGTTCAATACCATGTCTCTCCACCTCATGCAATGTAGTATGCTTCGATCCTCCTTGGCGCGCTGTCCACAAGGGGCTTGACGGCGCTACTCGCTACTCCCCTCTTTGGTGGCGACCCTTCTGATACCACGTTTCAGCTGACCGCAAGCAGGCTCAATCGGGTTCATGCTAGCAGTTGGTTGCTGCTCTCTAGAGAGGAGTGTTCATGAGATTTGCACGATGTGTTCACGCATAGTTGTATTTAAAGACCACCTTACCGAAGGAATATCGACTGTAGGGTCCTCAAATTACCCTCGAGAGTGACGAGAGTCGTGCAGCATCCGTATTCCTCAGACGTGAACTGATACCTTCTCAACTCCACACCCTTCAATGACGATAGGCCTCAGATAAATCCAGCCGTAGTCAGTGAATAAAACCTCACAATTTTATTCCAGATTGCATTCGAACAGTCCCATTGCCGACGTTATTCATTCTTATCCATTCACTACGACACTGGCGGGTTTATACTTCTCTTAGCCTAGAGGTCAAACTCATTACATGGAGAAGATTTTGTACTGTATGGGCTGCCTTCACAGAGACCGCACACTGTACTTTTACATTAACTGTGGGGTATGTAGGAGTCGTAATTTGTAGGTAACAGTCATTAGCTGGTGTTATTTTACGCCGGGGATCTCCACGAGGCAGATTTTTAATGTTCTGTCTATAGTTGCTGAATATCTCCATGACGCCGCTATCGTTGCGATGCACACCAATTCGGCAGTCTGTTTCCTGTGCGTAAAACCCTACTTTGCTATAAAATGATGACATGCTCAGGGTCTGAGCTTAAAGTGGCCACTGTAGGCGTGCCACGAGGCTGAAGAGTGTACACGAAGCAAACTGTTCCATTCACAATGGGAGACGAAGCGTGCTTTAGTAAACTGTACTGTAAATGTTGTTGCGTACTACTTGATACACAACGGTAAGCCCCGAGGAGGGCTGCAGAGAATAGCATCTGTCGTCGTCGTAGGGAAGCTGGAAAGGAGCACAAATGGTTAGCGAATACATAAATACAGTAAACAGAAGTTTTACTTAACTTGTAGCTTCTCCAGGCAAGGCGAAAATACTTACAAAAGAACAAACGGCAATAAAGTCCAGCTATTACAGCTATTATTACATGAAGCAAACTAAAGAGCGCCGTGTAGAGTGAGGCTCTCACTACTAATGCATGAGAGAACTGTCGAAGGCTGACTAAGACAGAAGACTGTCGAAGACTGCGATTGAGACTGTGCCTTGTACCTGCCGCCTGCGGTCCTGTGTCGTCATAGTCAATGCTGCTGAACGCGTGACTCAGCGGGCGCGCGTTATTGGATCCGCCAAGTCCCTGCGCGACCACTTTCGGCATCTGTTGGCAAAGTGTGTTTCCGTTGCCAACTGTGAGGCGCTGGAGAGGACGGTATCGATCATATAGGTTCACGTGCACACACACACACACACACACACACACACACACACACATATATATATATATATATATATATATATATATATATATATATATATATATATATATATATATAGGGTGCTCCATTGATAGTGACCGAGCCAAACATCTCACGAAAAAAGCATCAAACGAAAAAAATACAAAGAATGAAACTCGTCTAGCTTCAAGGGGGAAACCAGATGGCGCTATGGTTGGCCCGCTACATGGTGCTGCCAGAGGTCAAACGGATATCAACTTCGTTGTTTTAAATAGGAACCCCCATTTTTTTAATTACATATTCGTGTAGTACGTAAAGAAATGTGAATGTTTTATTTGGACCACTTTTTTCGCTTTGTGATAAATAGCACTGTAATAGTCGCAAACGTATAAGTACGATGTATCATGTAACATTCCGCCAGTGCGGACGGTATTTGCTTCGTGATACATTACCCGTGTTAAAATGGACCGTTTACCAATTGCGGAAAAGGTCGATATCGTGTTGATGTATGGCTATTGTGATCAAAATGCCCAAAAAAGAAACACAGCAGAGGAAAGGAAATATAGTACTAATCTGACTATAGCAAATGTCTAAATTGGCGATCATTCGTCTCTTGGCATCAAGTTTCTGAAGTCTGATCAAAGCGGGACTGTTGTAATTGCTGCAGTCTCATCCGATATGTTGTGCTTCAGTTCCTGAAGGCTATGAGGGTTGTTGAAATACACCTTGGACTTGAGGGCTTCTCACATAAAGTAGCCGCACATTGACAGGTCAGGTTACATGCATCATACATCAGTCCTGCAAATCGCTAATGTCTTGTGTCTTCTGGCATTGCTGATTTCATATAGTCAACGGCATGACCTGCAAATAGCCTTAAACTCTTCCGACGCATTCTAATAGATCCTTTATATAGATTGTAAGCATTAACAGTCCTATCACACTTCCTTGGAGTACTCGTGAAAATGCGTTTACATCTGTCCATTTTGTTTCGTTAAGAGTGACGTGTTAAATTCTTTCTGCGAGGAAGTTTTGAATCCAGTGGCAAAGCTGGCCCGATACATGGCAAACTCTATTTTATTCTCTAAACGGCAGTGCGAGAAAGATTGCACACATATTAAGTCGTTTACACATTTCAAACGTATGTGATACTTATCCTTGGTTGAGTGGCAATCCAATATTACGTTATACAACTTTATACTAGGTAAATAACTAGCTTTATTTACATTTTGCATATCACAAATGGAACTGCAGGAAGCTAGTCATGCTGAATTTTTTTATCTTGGGGCTGAAGTCCCATGTTACTCAAATAACAATCTTAGTAAATTACGTCACTAAAGTTTTCATTAAATAACGTCAGAATAATGAGGTAATGGAACAAACCTGTCATGCTGGCTGAAATCGATAGTGTTCTCGTGGAGAAGTCTTTGTTTTGGTATTATTATGTAAGTAAATTTTTAAAACATTTCCCTTGGAGAACAGCGGTTTTTCTTAGTATTTTAAAAAAAACATAAACCGTCTCGACCTCAAGAAACCTTTATTTTTGTGGTTACCAGTTCCGGTCAGTGACTGACCATCTTCAGACTTCATACCTCGTTGGTAGGCTGTGGCGGTGAGCGGAGGTCCACGAACGTCAATTGCTCACATAAAAGTTATTCAGCAAATTGTCTATAACAATTTGTGTATTTGTTTAAAATAATAGAAACGTGATCGTTCTTTAGCTGACATCAAGATCTACCTAGCCGTGTATGGCAAGCATAGATTGGACGTCTGTGTAATTTTTACTGGTTGTATAAACAATTTTAGTAATAATATTAATAATGACTGTATACATATGATAATAATTTTAATGAGTTAATATCATTATCGTCAGTTAGATGCTGTCCTTTTTTCTTAGCATGTCTGGCGGAAGTTTTAGTGTTTTCGATGAAAATGCTGCCTCACTTCCTCAAGCATGCGGCGCTGCACCCTCCCCTACCACCTTAGGGATTTTCCGAGTCACTCGGGTCCTGCGATCTGGCGAGCGGCTGCCCACCCCCGTCCGCTGCGACATCTCGTATGCACTGTCCAGCGCCAGCTGACCGACCTCACCTGGCGTCCACACGGCAACTTGCCAGCCGCGTATCGCTCAACTCTGTTTTTTGAATACAACTGCTTAGCCGACTCACCACTCTTTAAAGTTCTTATTTTTATTCTCTCTATTATTCCATGAGCGTTTTATTAACGCGATTGCGTATTATTATTAATTGATTTTTTATTTATGGTTTGGTTTAGCGATTCCTTTTTACTGTTTGCTCCTTTTATTTAAGTTGAGTCCTTTTAATTATGTTTGCGGTAGTTATGAAGTATATAATGCTTACGGTTCTCCGTAAGTTAAAGAATACGGTAATACCATATGCGTTTCGCAGCAGCAGATCTCGTTGAGTCTCCTTGCTGGAACTTCTCCACTTGAAATCGCTCCATTCATTCACGAGACGTGGAAAGTAGCGGTCTACTTCTGGTGGGTTGCAGATTAAATCGGTAATGGTGCTGCGGGTCGGGTTGGTCAATGACATTGTGTGGAGGGTCTTTCCCCCTCTAATTTTACCCTAGGACAGCGAGAATGCTCTGGTGACTCCCATCCGCAGAGAGATACATCATAAATTAAGCACTATGCTTGAGGTGTTAGAAATATGTAGAGTGCTGTCTGATATACTTTGATGGTGTATGTGGTCGAGAATTAACAACGAATGGACGTACTGAACACTCATCTATCCACGTTCGCCATGATACTAGCAAAGTGGAGAAGGGGTGGTTTAGCTATGATACTGAAATTGGGAAACATGTTGTCGCAGCATTGGTCGATGTTGAAATTACTAAAATTGTTCGCACTATCACCTATGATGCTTATTATTAGAGTACAATTATGGTGTCTTTTCCATCCCATCTGTTCACTGGCCCACTGTTGGTTACCACATAATGATTGTGATTGGAGAAAGAGTTTTGGTGGAGGGACAGCACTTTCTGGGGATGGATAACACCGAAACAGCGATCGTGTACATGTCTGCAATGTGAGGAATCAGTCAAAACGGAATGCAGAGCCATCAGGTATTCCGTCACTGAGACAGATGAGATTAAATGTAGAGCTTGTGAATCACTTTCAGACAGCTTTTCAGAAACTCTCCACAATGCCGCAAAAATTCCCCCAATTTGCTTATGTTGTAACTCTCTTTTACTTAAAATTATCCAATCCTTGTGTGTGTGTGTGGCGTGTTATGGCAGCCACAGTAATAATGTGTTTTACATGGCGCGATGTCCAGTTTTCTGCGAGAGGCCATGGATCAGTACGTCAATGTCGGTTTAGAACCTGACACAGACCTTGAAGTCATGGCAGAAAAAAAAATGTATGGCGATGTACAAAGTATGCTACAGCAGAAACAAATAATGTTTCAGACAACGAGGCAGGGCCACAGGGAGCGTCTCATGCGATTTACAGTATAGTCCGTGAGATTCGATCATCCTCCTACAGTACAGGTGATGGAACTTTAAACTGGCCTCTGCAGTGGATCGAAAGGTGTATCTTTAACAGGACCGTCCCACACCGACACCAGCAGCAGCAGCAGTTTGACGGGTGAATTCATTGATGGATGGGCTGTCCCATTAGAATTGCTGGGAGGAAAGAAACCTGTGCTATTCTGGGAAGCATTGCGACCTCTCTCTCTCTCTCTCTCTCTCTCTCTCTCTCTCTCTCTCTCTCTCTCTCTCTGTGCTGGACCCTGCCGCAGCTATGCGTCATTGCGCCAGCATCGGTTCCTAGGTGAGTTCTAAATCGGATGAAGTTAGTAGAGCTTTTGTAGTTCGTAATTTTTCTCTGTTGGATGGTACAGAATAATGATGATAGCATGTTGGGCTGAGAGATGTGAATGGACGCGGAACTGCTTCGGACTGTAGTATCTGTATCTGGTTTGGAGACACACCACAATGCGTGCATTTCCACTTAATGGTCGAGACAAGGTTCTGTTGCCCTAACTCAGGTCGTTCTGTTTCTACACGGGCTGCAGAAGGTGGTGGATATAGCTTTTTTCCAACTTCTGCTCAGTTCCGACTTAAATTGGAATGATCACATGCACAGAGCTGTAGAAATGGGAGCAATTGCAAGATGCCTAGGGGCTGACTAAAACCACGTTGCAATTTTACTCCAGCAGATGGGTTCGAGAAAGGTGACTCATTGCGAGATATGAGTGCCAGAAATGTGATTCACTTGTGGCTGTGATGGTTGAATGGAAGTGTTGTGGCGTAACAAGCCTGCTACGCCACACTGGGAAGGGAGCCGAAAGAAAGGCACGCGTACACACACGCCGACTGGCGTGAATTCTGGAACAGGATAGTATTGAATGGTAGCAAGAAAAGTACGTAGCTGCTTTATACTTAACTTTTAATCTTGGTTTGTTTACAACGTTCTTCGTGAGACATTTATACGATAACTCTCTAACTAGGTAAGGCTAATGGCGCCTTGCTAGGTCGTAGCCATGGACTCAGCAGAAGGCTATTCTAACTGTCTCTCGGCAAATGAGAGGAAGGCTTCGTCCGTATTGTCGCTAGCAATGTCGTCGTACAACTGGGGCGAGTGCTCGTCCGTATCTCGAGACCTGCCTTGTGGTGGCGCTCGGTCTGCGATCACACAGTGGCGACACGCGGGTCCGACATGTACTAAATGGACCGCGGCCGATTTAAGCTACCACCTAGCAAGTGTGGTGTCTGGCGGTGACACCACATTCCTCCCCCGCAAATCGGCGAACGGTCGTGTTATAAGGCTTCCGCCCGCCTTGGGGAGGACCCCATGTTGACGTATGCGAAGAGGTGGGGAGCCTAACAACAGGTGAGGCTGTGCCACCCGCACCCGGCCATTCGGTCCGAGGGGATCTAGGAAACGCCTGAAAACCTAGTCCAGGGTGCACGTCAACATGCGGTGTATGCGCCCGTAAAGAGACAGGAGGGGCCGAAGGGTCGACCTCCATTGCGTCGGGGTACCCGACGCGCGATGACGTCATGTGGTCCGGAGCGGGCAAGAGGTCCATGGCGGAGGACAGCTGGTCACGGGAAGCGATCGGCGGCGCGTGACCCAGGGAGGCGCTTGGCGGCTGCAGCGAAGCGTCGAATGCGGGCGGCGCCGGCGGGAGAACAGGCGGCGGCGGCGGCGGCGGCGGCTGCGGCGGCGCGTCGCCATGGGGCAAAATGGAAGGCATCGTCGGTAACACCTGGGGATGAGGCGAGCCAGTAGATGGGTCCCCAGGGCGCTGACCGGACGGCACCGTCGCTGAAAGCAGACGGGGAGCGGCAGAACCCGTGCGACGACAGAGGCGCAGCTGATTGAGATGCCGTCGCACCTCACCAGAGGCCCCCAAAACCAAATACATCGCGCGGCCGAGGCAGCGAAGAATGCGCCCTGTGAGCCAACGCCGTGAACCTCGATAATTGCGATAAAATACAACGTCGCCCGGAGCAAAAGCAGGAGTCTGCCGCTGCACCGGAACCTGATGCGGCGGATGCAGCAAAGACATCAAGGTTCGATGAGGACGACCGTGGAGCAACTCAGCCGGCGAGCGACCATCTCGGGGCTGAGGGCGATACGAGGACAAAAAGAGCAACAACGCGTCCTCCCAAGAATGCGACTCTTTCAACTTCAACATCTGTGACTTGAAAGTCTGGACCAATCGTTCAGCGGCACCGTTTGACTGAGGCGAAAACGGCGCGGATGTCAGATGTTGAATACCATTGGCCTGGCAGAATGACTGAAATTCCGCGGACATGAATTGTGGGCCATTGTCGGAAACAATAGTCTGCGGAAGACCTTCAATGCAAAAGATAGCAGACAACGCTTGGATGGTGGCGGATGTCGTCGTGGAAGACATCCGGACAACAAAAGGAAAATTACTGAAGGCATCGACCAGAACCAACCATCGAGCATTCCAGAATGGACCAGCAAAATCGATGTGCAAGCGTTGCCAAGGGGAAGTGGCGTTTGGCCACGCAAAGACTTTCCGCGGCGGCGCGGATTGTTGTTCGGCACACGTCATGCAAGAAGAACACATATTCGTAGTCGCAGCATCGATTCCGAACCAAGTACAGTGCTGACGAGCAAGTTGTTTCGTTCGCACTATACCCCATTGTCCTTGGTGAAGAAGCCGTAAAACAGAGGACTGTAACGAACGTGGGACCACTACTCTGGACTGATCATTATCAGAACGCAACAACAAAACACCACACGAACAAAAAGTCTCTCCTTGTGAGCAAAAAATCGGCGAACCAACGGATCCTCGATCCGAGACTTTGACAAAGGCCATTGCGTAGCAACAAAACGCAAAACGGTAGCAAGGACAGGGTCAGCAGCGGTGGCTGTAGCGATACGACGAAAATCAATCGGAAACGATTCGACCACTTCATCGGTTTCCGAATCAATGAACATGCAAGCAAGTTCGGAAGAATCGAATGCTCTATCCTCAGCAACAGGCAAACGGGGCAACGCATCGGCGTTTCCGTGCTTAGCAGTGGACCGATACAAGATATCGTAGCGGTACTGCGAGAGGAAAATAGACCAGGGAATGAATTTCTGCGCTGTACGTGGAGGTACAGGCTTGTTCGGATGAAAAAGCGATGTCAAAGGTTTGTGGTCTGTGATGATGGTAAAGTGACGACCATACAAGAAATCATGGAACTTAGTAACACCAAACACGAGAGCCAAAGCTTCTTTCTCTATCTGTGAGTAATTTCTTTGCGCAGATGAGAGCAATTTGGACGCAAAGGCAATAGGGCGATCATGCGAGCCAACTTTGTGCGCAAGCACAGCACCGATCCCGAAATCCGATGCATCTACCCTCAACAAAAGGGGTTTCTGGGGATCGAATGGCGTAAGGCAAGTATTAGAAAGCAACGCCGATTTCAACTGGCGAAAGGCGCTCTCGCATTCCGTCGGCCAGACGAACGGAACACCTGTACGGCGTAAGCGATGAAGCGGAGCTGAAAGAGAAGAGGCATTGCGCACATTCACTCACACCTTGTGATTCTAGATCGTGTAATGTTCTTGCGACCTCATCACGCAATGCGTGAGGAACATTGCGCGCTCTGAAAAATTTCGGTTGCGCGTTTACTTTCAGTTCCAAATGTGCTTCATAGTTTTTAGCGCAACCTAAGCCCGGTGCAAAAATGTCTGCAAATTCTTCACATAAGCGAGAAACACTGTCTGAAGGCACAGTCTGGTTCACTGATAGGACCTGATTTACAATAGACATGTTAAACAACTGAAATAAATCTAAACCAAACAAGTTCACTGCAGAAGAAGAACGAAGAACGTAAAATGACACAAGTTTTGTTTGTTCCTTGTATGTGGCAAGAAGGCTGCACTGTCCTAACACAGGTATATTCTGTCCTGAATAACTATGTAACTTAACATTTGCGGCACACAACGGAGGTGCGCCCAGTTGTTTGTACGTGTCGTGATTGAGCAATGAAACTGCAGCTCCGGTATCGAGCTGGAATGGTATGACCTTGCCAGTAAAGTCCAAATCTACAAAAAGTTTATTGTCCTGCTGACGACAAGAGCGACTGTCTCGTGCAATTTGAACAGACACTGGTACCGAATCACTTGCTAATTGACGTGATTTCCGGCGACGTCGACGCACACTTTTTGTGGGAGGAACACAGCCACTGTGAGAGAAAGTGGCACTGGACGAAGCTGAATGAACTACATGAATGTCCATGGGCGAAGGTCCATGAGCCTGAGTGTCCTTGGTTCGATTCCGGCGCGAAGCAAAGGGCCTGGAATGGTTGTGATTGTCTGATCTGATCTTTTTCTGGCAAACACTTTGAACATGTCCTTTCCTATTGCAGAAAAAGCAAATAGCTTGGCGTGACGGGCAATGTTCACGCGAATGTCTAGTAGCACACCGCGGACATGATTTCACTGCATTTGTGTGCTGGCGCGGCACACTTGGTTTAGAGCACGGCAGCAGCTGCGTCGACGTGCGAGAGGGCAGGTTACCGGGCCGCGCAGCGCGTCCGGCAGGCCGGTTTATGTTACACACTGCTGGCGAAGTTTCAAAAGATTCCTGAGCACAGTCAAGTGTGTCTTGTCTATCCAATATGTCTATCACTTGTTGAAGGGAGGGATTAACTAGTTTCAAAATTTGCTCCTGTATGCGAACATCAGAAACGTTCTGTGCAATTGCATCACGCACCATTGTATCTGAATAAGAAAGGCCACAGTCACATTCAAAGGCACAGTCCCTAGTAAGTCCTTGCAATGTTGCTACCCACTCCCTATTAGTTTGACCGGCCGTACGTTTCGTACGAAAGAAAGTATACCTTTCTTGCAACCACATTAACTGTTTCTTTGAAATAGGCATCTAAAGCAGACAAAATTTCCTCGTAGGACAGAGTTGCTACGTCGCGTCGGGGAAACAATTTCACTATCACACGGTAGGTGGACACACCGACACAAGAAAGCAAAAACGGCTGCCGCTCATTACCTTGAATTCTGTAGGCGGCTAGATGAAAGGCAAACTGGCGGGACCACTCGGTCCACGACTCGTGCGCCGGGTCGTAGTGCCTAAAAGGCGGTGCAACTGCGAGTTGTGGCTGTGGTAGCGGTGAAGCGGCGGCTGCCGCATCGGTTTGAATGGCACGTTGACCCTGGACGAGCTGTCCAAGGGCATCCAATAACGCCTGCGTCTGCTGATTCTGCAAGCGATAAAATTCGGACAGTACATCTGGCGAAGCCATGACACAAGTAAATGTAAGCAATTAGAAAGAACAAGACCCTTTCCGTTGTCTCGTCGCCAATCTGTTGTGGCGTAACAAGCCTGCTACGCCACACTGGGAAGGGAGCCAAAAGAAAGGCACGCGTACACACACGCCGACTGGCGTGAATTCTGGAACAGGATAGTATTGAATGGTAGCAAGAAAAGTACGTAGCTGCTTTATACTTAACTTTTAATCTTGGTTTGTTTACAACGTTCTTCGTGAGACATTTATACGATAACTCTCTAACTAGGTAAGGCTAATGGCGCCTTGCTAGGTCGTAGCCATGGACTCAGCAGAAGGCTATTCTAACTGTCTCTCGGCAAATGAGAGGAAGGCTTCGTCCGTATTGTCGCTAGCAATGTCGTCGTACAACTGGGGCGAGTGCTCGTCCGTATCTCGAGACCTGCCTTGTGGTGGCGCTCGGTCTGCGATCACACAGTGGCGACACGCGGGTCCGACATGTACTAAATGGACCGCGGCCGATTTAAGCTACCATCTAGCAAGTGTGGTGTCTGGCGGTGACACCACAGGAAGTACTTGATTTCAAATCATAGACATCATTTCTAGCGTATAGCGTAACACTAGATCTCTGAAAAGCTAGTGTACATTTCTTATGACCTCAATCAGCACAGAATCCACTTCTGTTTGTGATCCTTCTCAATCAGTCATCACTTATAACTCGGTGGATATATCGCAGAATCTATTACATGATATTGAGACAGGATACGTTACAAATACTGTAGAAACATCTAGCTGGGGTGTGGGGGGGGGGGGGGAGGGGGCGTGCGGGAGTTGCTGATAGTGGTTTCATAATATGTTCCTTAGCCGAATCACTTTCAAAATTCAGCGGTTTTATCACGAGGTTGCATCGTGTGTTACATGTACCAGAAGTGCCGGTCTGATAATATACGCTCCTACGATTTCTGTCTAGGTATTTGTATGAAAATGAAAAAAAACAATTGGGGGAGGTAATGCCATACCTCGATTTATAAATCCAGTATAGATTTTAACGCGGATACTTGTGTGCACATGTAGAACCAAGACTGCTTCTGGCAGTAACATACAGTAGTTGTTGGCATCGGGTTTATTAACATCTGGCGGGTTGTAAGGGGTTTATTAACATCTGGCGGGTTGTAAGACGATTAAACCTCTTTTTCTAAGACACAGTGGTACCACTCGTAAGAGAAGCTTATGAGACACGTGCACCGATCGTTGATTTTCGGACAGTATTATTTTGTATCGTAGGCAATCAGTTATTGATGAAGTTCTTATGCATAGTAGTAGTAAGGGATGTGTGGTAGGTTCACCTTGAGCATCAGGCTTATAAAGCATGTGTTTGTGTTCCGACATATTCAGAGGAAATGACTGTGGAATACTGTGAAAGCAGAGGGAAGAGCATGTCAGGTCATGACACTGGTAGAGATATTTCTATTTCCAGAGCCACGGCCGTCAGCAGGATATATTTCCGATACTTCACTCATTGTCAAATGCCATTCAACTGAAATCGCTATCATAACATTTAATTGTAAGTACAATGATAAAACATATATGTGACTGGTTTTCTAGGATGATTCTGCCTATGCGTGGCCTGTGGTGGGAATGATTCACGTTTCCAGCTAATGGCATGAGTCTGTTGGAATGCAGGAATGTAGCTAAGTTAAATGTGTCGCCCTCTAGACGGCAGAATAGCGAACTAATAGTTAGCATGTGTTGGGTAGCTTTCTTGATAGCGTGGAAATTTGAGAAGATTGAAAATGGAGGTATGTTTGCGCTGAACCGTTATTCCCTCCCATGTAGATTGTTCAGTTGAGAGCTTCTGTACATTTCGCGCCTTTATTTAGTTGGGGAAACATCGATTGTGGTGTGTGCATCTAGCAGGTGAAAAACACGTTTACTGGTTCCCTAGACATGAGAAACACATTAGTTGACTTTGTAAATTATAGAGATGATTTGGAATCTGTTACATCTTGGACATTGGGATTCGTGAGTGGGAATATCAGTTTCCTCTATTTGTTTCGAGTTCTCACGTACAGGTCTTCACAGACAGAACAAGTTTCTAGTTACACAGTGTTCTACTGCACTCTCCATTTCGCTAAAGTGTCGGGTTTGTAGGGAAATAATTTCCAGTGTATACCTTGGGAATTATGTTTTACGAGTGATCAGTAGGCTGCAGCTGTGTGCTTGATATCGAGAAGTACCGCGAAAGTGGTGTAATACTGTGGCAAACCATATGAAAATACATATGTTCTTGTAATCTCCGAGTCTGGAGATGGGTGTAGAAAAGCGAGCATGCAGGGAAGTAGGTTCGAACCAGAAACAGTAACGCATTTGTGTCGAGGGGAAGCGAGTTCGAATTTGTAGAACAGTTCTAAGAGTGACTTCGATCTGCTGAGGGTGCTCTGGGTACCCGTCGGGGGTGGATGACCGCCGACTTCGTAGAGAAATATCTAGTGCTCCGAGGGATATATACGATGCTGTCTGTTTTCTCAGTATATGTATCAATGATGTAAAAAGGCTGATTTTGTATGGTGCAGGATAGGAATTGCATGTTTACTACATCGACAAGGTATGCGGTGATACATTGCTGGGTTGGAGCTCAGCTTCACGCTCTAATATTCAAGCTCCTGTCCTCAGTGGGAAAGAAGTGTAATTGAGTAAGAGTCTTTCCATATTTGATGATATGTAGGGCACTTAGCAGGATTTAATTGTCGGTACAATATGGCTATCTGCGTAAAATAGTTCTTCCCGCAGAAAGTCTCATCTGCAGAAAGAAAGAAAAGGCGTACAATGCTTCCAAATAATTGGGAGGCTAAATTCGTTAAGAACCAGCCATAGTTCTCGACTCATTCACATGACATCCTTCATTCTGGGATATAGGAGTTTCTACATAGTGGTGAGAACGTTTGCATATGTTGAAAACAGAAAAGGTAATATGTGATGGATGGCGTGTTACGTTAGGACCATGAGGAAGAATGCTTTTGAGGTTATTCAGCGCTATTTTTGTAAACAGGTTCTGGTAGGGCAAGAGTTTCCGTGCATGCAAACTGAGACATCAAGAAAACGAGCATTAACTGCTTCTGGGTCACTACACAATTTCTGAGAGGTCGACTCGGTTCTTATTTTACAGAGCTATGTGACATCAGCATAAGATTGAGAACCTTGTTAGATGTGCCTGCGATGGTTTGTAGCTGCGCCCACGCACTTCCCAGCATTGCGTCAGTGACACTGGGAAGTTAAGCATATTTAGATGTGTCTCGTATGTTGCGATAGGAACAATTCTCCCTGAGCTATTCAGTGACATCAGTATCCCCAGGTATCGCATCAGCAATGGTAAAACAAACGTTCTGCCAGAGGTGTCTCGCATATGGGACCAGCATGAGCACATGATGGAGTTCTGGGACGTCAGTATAACACTCGGGGAACTCTAACTGTTTACCCAGAAATGGAAGTAACTTTCAACTGCTCGCTGCAGGTAGCAGTGGCGTGAGAGTGGTGGCTCATGCTGTTTTGTGCCCTGCATTGACGTGCTCTGCAAATAGGTCTTTGAGCCCATTTGGTCGCATCAGCAACAGTGCCTAGGTGATCACGTATTTCGAGAGGAATTTCTCAGGTGTCAAGTATGAAAGGGATGCTTCCACCTGCCCGAATGGGCACCTGTGTGTGGCATCGTAGCTGATGATTGTGTCACTTCATGGGGGCTGCTGCTAGCCTCTTCTGTAGTCCAAAGGTCAGGGGGTGGCTGGCGGTGTCTGTGTTTGTTGTTTGCGTATGTGTTGCATTATTTTGCAAATGGGTCTATAGGCTGTGCTATACATTACTGGGACAGTTTACGAGTTGTTTTGTGTCTGCATATCAGTGTACTGCATTATTTAGGAGCAGTTTTCATATCTGTACTCAAATTATTTCGGTAATTTAGAAGTTGTTTGTAGTGTGTTGTTTAGAAGTGGTTTACAGGTCTGTAGGTTGTGTTGCGCGACCCCAAGCATGTCAGAGCATGTGTTTTGTATCAGTGTGATAAATATACTACCTCAAATCCATCCCTAAATAAATTGATCCTAAATAAATAAAGTACACTCCTTCCTCTCTCCAACAGCCCAGCGCAGAATGAGCCATCTTCCCCTCCAGACAGTCATCTTGGGTTATGTCATGGAATGGATGGCAGCATCCTCTGGTGGCAGTATTGTGCACTGGGCCCATACCTGGTGGCAACCACACTGTTTCCCGCCATTTCCCCCCAACGTCTTGGATTACATCACGGAACAGATGACAACGCTCTCTGATGGCAGTACCGTGTACTAGGTCCACACCTCGTGGTGAACACACTGTTTACAATGATTTCGGATAACGATACTAGCACCATTGGCTGACGTCATGACCTCCATCTTGGATTACATCACAGAATGGACAACAGCGCCCTGTGTACTAGGTCAGTTGGACTCCAGACCCCATGGCGACTTCACTGGATGCTGGTACTGCATCTAATTGTTTAACTAAATAGTGCATTCAAAATAAAGACTTATGTCCAGCATGGTTTGAGTCCTTCCCCGCCAATCCCTAGGATGAGGTGGCAGTCGGATGACAGATTAGTGGAGGTAACCCAAGTGACCTTTCATTCCCACAATGTTAATAGGTTAGTCATAGAGGTTGCATTGTCCTGATCGAATTAGAACTTATTGTCAAGGGGGCATGGCAGGGGGTGTGGCACATTCTCACCATCTTGGATGATGGTACTTGCATCATCAGCTGACTTCACAGCTGCCATCTTGGATTACATCATCGTGACAGAACTTTTGGGGCACCCTGTGCGGTAGAACAGGCCTGGGGTGGGGGTATGTCATCGCCGCCATCTTGGATGGTATCATCATGACAGAACTTTTGGGACACCCTGTCAGTAGAACCAGCCTGGGTGTGGGTGACGTCATCCTAATGGAACTTTTGGGGCACCCTGTAGGGTAAAACCGGCCTTACCCCAATACTAGCGTCACTACAGATATTTAGATTTAGCATATGACATGTTTGATAGGCCTGCCATCATAGGTGCTTCAGTCCAGAACCGCACTGCTGCTATGGTCGCAGGTTCGAATCCTGCCTCGGGTATGGATGTGTGTGATGCCTGTAGGTTAGTTCGGTTTAAGTAGTTCTATGTCTCAGGCACTAATAACCTCAGATGTTAAGTCCCATAGTGGTCAGAGCCATTTGAGCCATTTCTGAGGCCTATGACACTGGCCTCTGGGTACTCCAGAGCCAGAATGCGGTCCCCAAACTTCTCCTCCAAGACATCAGACACTCTCCTGCTTCGATGGTTTCGAGTTCCGTCTTGCATGAATCACATCTTGTCGAAACCAGGGCCACTTTGTATAAAATGGAGGAAATCATCTTCCAAAACCTTCACGTACTGTTCAGTAGCACTGTACCATCAAAGAATATCGCAACAGTTATTCCATGACTGGACTCTGCACACCAAACAGTTAACCGTTGACGGTGAAGAGACTTCTCGATCGCGAAATGCAAATTCTCATTTCCCCAAATGCCCCAATTTTGCTTGTTGACAAACCCATCCATATGAAAGTGGGCTTCGTCGCTCAACCAAACCATGCATGCGCATACTAATAACTATCACGCCCAGCGGCCAACCATGCAATTTGAACGTCCTAACGCAAACCGTTAAAAAGTTATAACGATTTTATTTCGTATGGTTCCATAACTGTCACCCTGTAGTTGAGACTTTCGGATAATCCCTCTACGTCCGTCAAACTGGAGCTAAATGACGTCCATTCGTTGCCTAAATGGGTTGCTAGCAACTGCTTATCTACTTTTTCTATCATAAATACTCTTCTGTCTTTCTTGACGGATTTACTAAGTGTAGTAACCATCGTTGCTAAGGTGACATCATGATCACTAATACCTGTTTCTGTACTGACACTGTCATTCTCTAACTGGTTTTTTCAAGGCAGTTTTCGGAATCTGTGTTGAGCAGTACTTCATAAGACAATAGAGAGCGAGTGTACTAATGGGTACACAGTTCACTACCATGTACGTAAAACGTGCAAGCCATGTGAGTTTCTTGAGGTAGCTGCATTATAGACTTCTTTGGATCTCATAATAAATAAATAATCGGCTTCACTGGCGGCTAGATTTGCCGCGTCGTGACTACTTTTGCCAGAAGTTGGAGTGCTCGGTATATACCGTACTCCCGTTCATATTCTGCAGCAGCCATATTCAATCAGTGCCAGGTATTCGGATCAAATGCGCTTCCCGTGCGCGCGTTTTGCTCCAGTTATCCAGGCAGCGCAGTGCTGGTTGGGAACACGGGACCGGGTCGCGAGTGTACCGCGGGCGGCGGAGATCCCGTGGGATGGCTGGGGGCGGCTGCGCCCCTGGGGGCGTGCGCGGCGCTGTAATGTCGCCTCCCTGGGGGCTGCGCTGTTCACCGCCCCCACTGCTGCCAGGATTCGCCTTTTACACGCTTCACTCGACGATGCGCCTAGTACCAGTAAGAAAGCAGTCCGCGTACACGATCATCAATTTGTCAAATATTTCAGTGTGTACGACGCTCGTGTTTTGGAGAAATATTGATTGACGGCAGATTTGACAAAATGGTGGGCGTCGTTTGTGTCGATGTTTCGCTGCGCATGTTTACGCAAAAGAATTTCTACGTTTACATCTACATCTATACTCTGCAAACCACCCTGAGGTGCATGGCAGAGGTTACCTCCTATTGTAGAAGTTGTTAGGGTTTCTTCCTGTCCCATTCACGTATTATGGAGCGTGGGAAGAAAGATTGTTTGAATGCCGCTGTGCTTGAAGTAATAAATCTTATTCTCACGCTCCATATGCGAGCGATACTTATGGGTTTGTATTATATTCCTAGAGTAATAATTTAAAACCGTTCTTGAAACTTCTTTAACAGAATTTCTGGGGATAGTTTTCGTCTCTTTGCAAGTGTCTTTCAGTTCAGTTCCTTCAGTATGTCTGTGGCATTCTCCCGTCGATTGTCCGCCCCCGTAGCGTAGCGGTTGCGTTTCCGCTTGTCACGCAGAGGGGCCCGGGTTCGATACACGGCAGGAGACAGGCTGTTGTGTGTCTTTCGCCCTCAGTTTCATGATCATTGACCCGCATGTCGCCGAAGTGGCGTCAACTAAAAAGGACTCCCCCGCATGGGGCCTCCCGGCCAACAATGCCATAAGCTCATTTCCATTTCATTCTTTCCCCCATGGATTAAACAAACCTGTGACCATTAGTGGTGTCCTTCTCTGTACCTAGTACCTTCTTGATCTCATCTGAACACATACAGAGAAAACGGATGTAATTCTAGTGGGATTTTAATTTAATTTAAACATTTAGAAATTCTGTCCCATTTCATGTTAGATATGCAAATGTAGAGACACTGGCACTATAATCGAGTTACTTGGACCTATTTTGATATTATTCAAGTAACTAATTTTCATTAATGTAATTAGTGTTTCTGTTGCGTAACAATTTTAATAAGTATTTGGGTTCATGGGAGCTCACGTAAGTCCGTTTATCAAACTTTGGTTCAGAGCTCGGCGGTAATAGACCGTTCTGGCCCAGGTGATCAAATGCTTATACCACACTGAATTGGAAAGACAACTTCAGAATTTATCATAAGGAGCTGGTTGCGTGAGTGGTTACGTAAATGTGACCCCGATGTGGTACGCAGTGCCAGACACCATACTTTATAGAATAAATCACTAACAAGCCACAAGAACATTTACGCGTATGGTATGACGGTTACAGAATGAATACAACCCGTGGTCCTATCAGGCCGAACTTCATCAAAGTCTCAAAATACTGCACCGCAGATACATCTTACCAGTTGTGTGCTGAAAACAGTAGCTGAAAGACGTGTGTTGCCACAACCAGATGAATCCTATACATCAATTGCAGGCTAGCCACATGTCTCTCATCTCTGATGACCTTCCGCCGTTGGAACTCATCGCCGCAAAGTCTTCTAAGTGTGGAGGGAGCACGAAAAGTGTACAGAGAAAGCTACTACCCAAGACAACTTCACTCCAAGGATACTTACCACCTAACCTACCAAGACTCCTCTGCTTCTCCTCTCCAGAGTTTGGTATTGTAATTTCGCGCTCATTCATGCAACAGTGGGAGGGTAGTTCCAAAGCTTCTGTCCAATGGAAAGTTTAATAGCAGAGTTACGTCTCGCGCCTATGTATATTTTCTGAATGGCCATGTACAATTCCTATATTTCATATAAAACCATGAATTCCCATTTTAAAGTAGAGAAAATTAAAAAAAAGGTATGTTTAGAGCCAATAGAATAAAGTATTATAATGCAAAGTAGCAAGGGGCTTTATTAAAAGGGTGGTGTCACCGCCAGTCACCACACTTGCTAGGTGGTAGCCTTTAAATCGGCCGCGGTCCGTTAGTATACGTCGGACCCGCGTGTCGCCACTATCAGTGATTGCAGACCCAGCGCCGCCACACGGCAGGTCTAGAGAGACTTCCTAGCACTCGCCCCAGTTGTACAGCCGACTTTGCTAGCGATGGTTCACTGACAAATTACGCTCTCATTTGCCGAGACGGTAGTTAGCATAGCCTTCAGCTACGTCATTTGCTACGACCTAGCAAGGCGCCATTATCAATTGCTATTTATCTTGTGATGCATGTACCGTCAGACCGATGTTCACCAATTATGGATTAAAGTTAAGTATTCCAGAAGCTACGTACTTTTTTACTGGACTCAACTCCTTTAACTGTTCCAGACCTCACGCCAGCCTGCGTGAGCTTAAACGCGTGCCTTTCGGCTACCTCCTGGTGGCTTGGCTGTCTTGCCAAATCACAACACAAAGAGTTTCTAACGAATCTAGATTTTGTTTCACAGTTATTAAATAAACCTAACGCACGTACTGTTAAGCCAGTAGCGTCTGGGAGACTTTAGGTTTTGGGGGTTTTTAGAATCTGGGAGTCTTTGTGTTCGAGATGTTAGTGTCCGAGCTTTTAGTGTTTGACTCCTGAGTATTCGCGGCTCTGAAGTTCATGCTCCACTGTGAAAGCCGGGTTAATTAAAAGTAAATTTCTGTTCGTTTAATTTACAGTCAAAAGTACGAAAACTGAGATAACACTAACGTACAGCCAACATCTCAAGTGATAAAAGATCGATATCATTAATTCCATTTTAAGAAAGTCTGTTGTTGCCGAATCAACATCGCGTCGCAACTTGACTTTCGATTATAGACCCTGTTAGGATATTTATTATCGACCGAAAGTGTGACCATTCGTAGTAGTGAATCAAATCAAAGATACGGCATTGAGGAAAAACTATAGGGTCATACGATTTCGAACAGAGTATCACGAGAAGTGAACCATGTATTAGATTATCTCTGGATGATGATGATAATAATAATAATAGTTTATTCCACGTTGATATTAAAGGAAAAAATTTTCAACGGACAAAATATCGTGCTGTTTTAAATGGACCCTGTGTCTTTTGAAGAAATTCATTCGGTGTACATGTGCTATGCTAATCAAAGATATCAATTCATTTTGAAGCGCGAATTGGCCGCCTAGTAACTGTTAATGAACATTTTTGGTGGCAATAGCTAAACGACGCAGCCAGACGATAGTAATAATTACAATCTAACTTATTAATGAAAGAGACTTTAAAAGATTTATGTTACCCCGCATATATACTCAAATCGGTGCAAAGAGCGGATATCATCAGCAAATACTGACAAAATAACAGGTAGCGTCGAAATGCCTCGTTTCCATATATCTCGACGAGGTTAATTATACTTGCCGGGCATAGAAAAAGGACGTCACACTTTCGCTGATCGCGGAAGTGCCAGTAGGTAACAATAGGAGGCATCATAATCTCCACAAAACAGAAAACAAAGCATAGCCCAAAGGGGCGCCTGCTTCTCATGCAACGTAGAAAGATGCTATCTAGTTGAAAACATTTTCAGCCAGCATTCCAGAAACGTGCCCTTGTAGCGAGAAACTGCTTTCATGTTTTCTACAGCCAGGGGGATTCTTCTAGTATCATTATATGGCCCTACGAAACGCAAGCACTGTCCAGCTCTACGTGTCTCAAGATCCAGAGGTCGTACTTCCTTGCACTGATGGGGCGTCCCTCTGACAGTGTAATCCGGGCGCCTCCTAGTGTAGGACTTTGGTATTGAAGAAGGAAGAAAGGGAGTTTGGGTTTAACGTCCCGTCGACATCGAGGTCATTAGAGATGCAGTACAAGCTCGGATCGTGTCAAGGATGGGGAAGGAAATGGGCCATGCTCTTCCAAAGGAACCATCGCGTCATTTTCCTGGAGCGATTTAGGGAAATCAGGAAAAACCTAAATCTGGATGACTGGAGACTGCTTAGACTCGTTGTCCTTTCCGCATGTGACCCCAGTTTGCTAACCACTGCGCCACCTCGTTCGAAGCTTTGGTGTTATCTCTAGGCTTTGCGAATGGGTAGGAGCCCTGCGATATGGAAAACAGCTAGAGCAGTAGTGATCAAAAAGGGAAAGGATAAAGACCCGGCATCATCGGAAAGCTATAGACCTATTTCCTTATTAAACGTCTTGGCCAAAGTTCAGGAACGTCTGCTCTGTGATTGGCTGTAGGCGCACAGGGAGCTCTTGCGTCTAAACCAGTGTCAATATGGATTCAGGAAATGGAAGTCCATAGACGATGCGGTTAATAGAGCTCTTCAGATTGTGGAATATTCGACAACGAAGTGTGCCATCGCACTCATTCTATAATCATTGGTGGCCTGGGACGTTCGCATGCCTTAAAGGTTTCAGGGTCACCAAATGACTGTGTAAAACCTGGTAGATTATTGTAGTTGGCGTAGCGTCCAATGGCTTGCGGGACAGAGCAAGGTAATCAGGCTCCATAAGAGGTATACTGTTTTGGGATCTTAGTACTGAACGTAGACGGGGCAGATGCTATTGAAGGTGATGTCGCATATGCAGATGACATTCTAGTAGTTGTGTTTGCGGACTCCAGGGTGAGCCTTCAAGAAAAGATGGATGAAGTGCTTGCTCAGACACAACAATGGTGCAAGAGCGACGAACTGAGTACAGCTGCTCATAAAAACACATGCATACCTCTGAAGGGAAGACTTTCTCTTGCCAGAAATCCTTCCCTGAGGCTTGACGGAATTCCTGTAAAACGCAACACCGTTTTTAGATATTTAGGCATTCTTCAGGACGAGGAAAGATACTTTCCAGAATATGTAAAATCTGTTACTCAGAAAGAGACCAAAATTATGCATAATGCCCCTGTCGGCACTGCTCGATATAAATTACCTTTGCACTTGTTGTGGTCGTATCACGAAGATATCTTCAACGTCATTGTAGGCTTCGCTGCCAGCTTCTGGGAGCATCACCTTGACTAGATAGCTAAAAAACAATACTGCGACGAATTCGGCGGAGCTTACTTATGAGGCTCACTACACCTTTAGTGGGTTTGCTGATGATACTCGGGTTTTGTTCAATGGACATCTTGGTACGTTACAGAGCAGCGCTGTGTTGGTTGGGGCGTGAGTAATATGATAGAGTATACGAGATGTCAGGAACGCATATTACTGGTAAAATGTATTCACGAGCCTGGAAGCTAGATAAATGACAGTCTGATTAGGACGCTAGTAGCACTGTAAGGTGTGTTTACAGCATATTCTCAAGCATCAGGAACAGGCTCAAACTTCACGGCATAGCTCCTACTCGAGGTATGGTGCACCTATTAACAGGTCATGTTCAATGTCCCAAACATCTGCATCGATTGGGGTGTAGTAACGCACAAACCTGTGAATGTGTAGAGGAAGGTTCCGCTGATCATGTCGTTCTCAGATGCCCCTTTTTAAGGTAGAGAGAGATTGCAGACATTTAACCTGTGATCTGAAAGCAATTGTAAGGGACCAACACTTGCGGGCTAAGGTTAATATGATAGCACATCGGATATCTAATAGTTCTGAGTATAAAAAAAAGTCAACAGGTCACATAGGAGAAACTTATATATGGCATCCACTAGTGTCCTGAAGAGCCTGAAAGCGCAGGATTGCATTCTGCACAGCAGAACGGAGCACGTCTGTAGGTATGCTAGCTACCTCTCTTCATAAGCTGCGTTTCAGCTCAGCACATGTGTGAATATTCACCTGGTAAACCCTGTTCTATAGGTAGCCCCACAACATGAAGTCACAGGGTGTGAGACCAAGTGATCGCGCCGGCCATACATTTGGAAACGATTAGCTGATAATTCGATCGTTTCCTAACGTATTTCGGAGAAGCAGTTCAACACAACCGATGGGCGGTGAGGACTCATCTTGCATGAAAACTGTTGAATTCAATGCATCTATCTCCCATCGGGCAGGTATGACAGGCTGACGAAGCATATCGCAGCAACGCTGGCCAATCACACTGCACGTCTTTGGTCCTTCAGAGCCAACCACTTCAAAAATGAACGGGCCAATGATGAACGTAGCCGTGAAGCCACACCATACGGTGACACGTTCACCATACAGAGGAACTTCATGCACAGTGACTGATGGTGAAGAGCCCCATACTCGGCAATTCTGTGTGTTTACCTCATCCGTCAGAGAAAAATGTGATTCGTCTGTCCATAGGACTGTCCAGGGTCAGCCCTCGTCAACTTAAATCCTTGCGAGAAAGTGGAGAGCGAAGTCAACACGTCGTTGTGCGTCCTGTGGTGCAAGCTGCTGTACGATATGGATCTTGTACAGATACCATTTGAGAACGGTTCGAAGCAACTCCGCACAGTAGACCACGGGATCATCAACCACCTGTGGTGCAACCGGTTGTCGGCCTCTTCCCGGAACGACGCCCAGTTCCCCAACTGATTCGCACCTCTTCTTCATGTTCCGCACAGCAGGTGGAGGAAAATGACCCTTCCGTAATTCTTTCAGCCGGTGATATTCTCAAAGCGCAACTGCAGCATTACTGTTGTTTTGATAATAGAGCTTCACCAATAATGCCCTGCTCCTTTTGTCCAAGCTCATGTTGACACATCAACAAGTGCACTGCGATAGGTCAGGTGTGTGAGACTGTGAATCACAATGACTGATCACGACACCTGGGGGTCACAGTTGGAACTGTTCGAGAGGGCTATGTCAGTCACACCATAGTCTGGACATTAGTGGTACCAAGCTTGGTTCTAGTATGGTAATTAATTTCCTGTTATAACGTTTTAAATATGGTAAGTTCAATTATAACCACACGGTAATATATGAAGAAAATATACCTAACAAAAAGAAAAGAAAGAATGCTATGGCCACCCGCAAAACGGGTATGCGTAGCCTCGAGGATTGCCGAGGCACACACATACCAGAGTGGGTGACTTAGAATAGTCTAGCAACAATAGGTTTAGAAATAGGTGTAGCTGCAGTTAGAAAGCAAAGCTTGAGTTTTTCGTAGGCTGCCAGTAACATGTCTAGTAATGTACAGGGTGTTTCAAAAATGACCGGTATATTTGAAATGGCAATAAAAACTAAACGAGCAGCGATAGAAATACACCGTTTGTTGCAATATGCTTGGGACAACAGTACATTTTCAGGCGGGCAAACTTTCGAAATTACAGTAGTTACAATTTTCAACAACAGATGGCGCTGCAAGTGATGTGAAAGATATAGAAGACAACGCAGTCTATGGGTGCGCCATTCTGTACGCCGTCTTTCTGCTGTAAGCGTGTGCTGTTCACAACATGCAAGTGTGCTGTAGACAACATGGTTTATTCCTTAGAACAGAGGATTTTTCTGGTGTTGGAATTCCACCGCCTAGAACACAGTGTTGTTGCAACAAGACGAAGTTTTCAACGGAGGTTTAATGTAACCAAAGGACCGAAAAGCGATACAATAAAGGATCTGTTTGAAAAATTTCAACGGACTGGGAACGTGACAGATGAACATGCTGGAAAGGTAGGGCGACCGCGTACGGCAACCACAGAGGGCAACGCGCAGCTAGTGCAGCAGGTGATCCAACAGCGGCCTCGGGTTTCCGTTCGCCGTGTTGCAGCTGCGGTCCAAATGACACCAACGTCCACGTATCGTCTCATGCGCCAGAGTTTACACCTCTATCCATACAAAATTCAAACACGGCAACCCCTCAGCGCCGCTACCATTGCTGCACGAGAGACATTCGCTAACGATATAGTGCACAGGATTGATGATGGCGATATGCATGTGGGCAGCATTTGGTTTCCTGACGAAGCTTATTTTTACCTCGACGGCTTCGTCAATAAAGAGAACTGGCGCATATGGGGAACCGGAAAGCCCCATGTTGCAGTCCCATCGTCCCTGCATACTCAAAAGGTACAGGTCGGGGCCGCCATTTCTTCCAAAGGAATCATTGGCCCATTTTTCAGATCCGAAACGATTACTGCATCACGCTATCTGGACATTCTTCGTGAATTTGTGGCGGTACAAACTGCCTTAGACGACACTGCGAACACCTCGTGGTTTATGCAAGATGGTGCCCGGCCACATCGCACGGCAGACGTCTTTAATTTCCTGAATGAACATTTCGATGATCGTGTGATTGCTTTGGGCTATCCGAAACATACAGGAGGCGGCGTGGATTGGCCTCCCTATTCGCCAGACGTGGACCCCTGTGAGTTCTTTCTGTGGGGACACTTGAAAGACCAGGTGTACCGCCAGAATCCAGAAACAATTGAACAGCTGAAGCAGTACATCTCATCTGCATGTGAAGCCATTCCGCCAGACACGTTGTCAAAGGTTTCGGGTAATTTCATTCAGAGACTACGCCATATTATTGCTACGCATGGTGGATATGTGGAAAATATCGTACTATAGAGTTTCCCAGACCGGAGAGCCATCTGTTGTTGAAAATTGTAACTACCGTAATTTCGAAAGTTTGTCTGCCTGAAAATGTACTGTTGTCCCAAGCATATTGCAACAAACGGTGTATTTCTATCGCTGCTCGTTTAGTTTTTATTGCCGTTTCAAATATACCGGTCATTTTTGAAACACCCTGTAAGATAAAAGCTATTCCCTTGGAACTTTACTTAATCCTCTTTATTTTATGTTATTTTTTTAATTACTTGTTTTTTTTCAGATGTCATGTTTTATGAACCATGGACCTTGCCGTTGGTGGGGAGGCTTGCGTGCCTCAGCGATACAGATAGCCGTACCGTAGGTGCAACCACAACGGAGGGGTATCTGTTGAGAGGCCAGACAAACGTGTGGTTCCTGAAGAGGGGCAGCAGCCTTTTCAGTAGTTGCAAGGGCAACAGTCTGGATGATTGACTGATCTGGCCTTGTAACAATAACCAAAACGGCCTTGCTGTGCTGGTACTGCGAACGGCTGAAAGCAAGGGGAAACTACAGCCGTAATTTTTCCCGAGGGCATGCAGCTTTACTGTATGATTACATGATGATGGCGTCCTCTTGGGTAAAATATTCCGGAGGTAAAATAGTCCCCCATTCGGATCTCCGGGCGGGGACTACTCAAGAGGATGTCGTTATCAGGAAAAAGAAAACTGGCGTTCTACGGATCGGAGCGTGGAATGTCAGATCCCTTAATCGGGCAGGTAGGTTAGAAAATTTAAAAAGGGAAATGGATAGGTTGAAGTTAGATATAGTGGGAATTAGTGAAGTTCGGTGGCAGGAGGAACAAGACTTCTGGTCAGGTGACTACAGGGTTATAAACACAAAATCAAATAGGGGTAATGCAGGAGTAGGTTTAATAATGAATAGGAAAATAGGAATGCGGGTAAGCTACTACAAACAGCATAGTGAACGCATTATTGTGGCCAAGATAGATACGAAGCCCACGCCTACTACAGTAGTACAAGTTTATATGCCAACTAGCTCTGCAGATGACGAAGAAATTGAAGAAATGTATGATGAAATAAAAGAAATTATTCAGATTGTGAAGGGAGACGAAAATTTAATAGTCATGGGTGACTGGAATTCGAGTGTAGGAAATGGGAGAGAAGGAAACATAGTAGGTGAATATGGATTGGGGGACAGAAATGAAAGAGGAAGCCGCCTGGTCGAATTTTGCACAGAGCACAACATAATCATAACTAACACTTGGTTTAAGAATCATGAAAGAAGGTTGTATACATGGAAGAACCCTGGAGATACTAAAAGGTATCAGATAGATTATATAATGGTAAGACAGAGATTTAGGAACCAGGTTTTAAATTGTAAGACATTTCCAGGGGCAGATGTGGACTCTGACCACAATCTATTGGTTATGACCTGTAGATTAAACTGAAGAAACTGCAAAAAGGTGGGAATTTAAGGAGATGGGACCTGGATAAACTAAAAGAACCAGAGGTTGTACAGAGATTCAGGGAGAGCATAAGGGAGCAATTGACAGGGATGGGGGAAATAAATACAGTAGAAGAAGAATGGGTAGCTTTGAGGGATGAAGTAGTGAAGGCAGCAGAGGATCAAGTAGGTAAAAAGACGAGGGCTAGTAGAAATCCTTGGGTAACAGAAGAAATATTGAATTTACTTGATGAAAGGAGAAAATATAAAAATGCAGTAAGTGAAACAGGCAAAAAGGAATACAAACGTCTCAAAAATGAGATCGACAGGAAGTGCAAAATGGCTAAGCAGGGATGGCTAGAGGACAAATGTAAGGATGTAGAGCCCTATCTCACTAGGGGTAAGATAGATACCGCCTATAGGAAAATTAAAGAGACCTTTGGAGATAAGAGAACGACTTGTATGAATATCAAGAGCTCAGATGGAAACCCAGTTCTAAGCAAAGAAGGGAAAGCAGAAAGGTGGAAGGAGTATATAGAGGGTCTATACAAGGGCGATGTACTTGAGGACAATATTATGGAAATGGAAGAGGATGTAGATGAAGATGAAATGGGAGATATGATACTGCGTGAAGAGTTTGACAGAGCACTGAAAGACCTGAGTCGAAACAAGGCCCCCGGAGTAGACAATATTCCATTGGAACTACTGACGGCCGTGGGGGAGCCAGTCCTGACAAAACTCTACCATCTGGTGAGCAAGATGTATGAAACAGGCGAAATACCCTCAGACTTCAAGAAGAATATAATAATTCCAATCCCAAAGAAAGCAGGTGTTGACAGATGTGAAAATTACCGAACTATCAGTTTAATAAGTCACAGCTGCAAAATACTAACACGAATTCTTTACAGACGAATGGAAAAACTAGTAGAAGCCAACCTCGGGGAAGATCAGTTTGGATTCCGTAGAAACACTGGAACACGTGAGGCAATACTGACCTTACGACTTATCTTAGAAGAAAGATTAAGGAAAGGCAAACCTACGTTTCTAGCATTTGTAGACTTAGAGAAAGCTTTTGACAATGTTGACTGGAATACTCTCTTTAAAATTCTAAAGGTGGCAAGGGTAAAATACAGGGAGCGAAAGGCTATTTACAATTTGTACAGAAACCAGATGGCAGTTATAAGAGTCGAGGGACATGAAAGGGAAGCAGTGGTTGGGAAGGGAGTAAGACAGGGTTGTAGCCTCTCCCCGATGTTGTTCAATCTGTATATTGAGCAAGCAGTAAAGGAAACAAAAGAAAAATTCGGAGTAGGTATTAAAATTCATGGAGAAGAAATAAAAACTTTGAGGTTTGCCGATGACATTGTAATTCTGTCAGAGACAGCAAAGGACTTGGAAGAGCAGTTGAATGGAATGGACAGTGTCTTGAAAGGAGGATATAAGATGAACATCAACAAAAGCAAAACAAGGATAATGGAATGTAGTCTAATTAAGTCGGGTGATGCTGAGGGAATTAGATTAGGAAATGAGGCACTTAAAGTAGTAAAGGAGTTTTGCTATTTGGGGAGCAAAATATCTGATGATGGTCGAAGTAGAGAGGATATAAAATGTAGGCTGGCAATGGCAAGGAAAGCGTTTCTGAAGAAGAGAAATTTGTTAACATCCAGTATTGATTTAAGTGTCAGGAAGTCATTTCTGAAAGTATTCGTATGGAGTGTAGCCATGTATGGAAGTGAAACATGGACGATAAATAGTTTGGACAAGAAGAGAATAGAAGCTTTCGAAATGTGGTGCTACAGAAGAATGCTGAAGATTAGATGGGTAGATCACATAACTAATGAGGAAGTATTGAATAGGATTGGGGAGAAGAGAAGTTTGTGGCACAACTTGACCAGAAGAAGGGATCGGTTGGTAGGACATGTTCTGAGGCATCAAGGGATCACCAATTTAGTATTGGAGGGCAGCGTGGAGGGTAAAAATCGTAGAGGGAGACCAAGAGATGAATACACTAAGCAGATTCAGAAGGATGTAGGTTGCAGTAGGTACTGGGAGATGAAAAAGCTTGCACAGGATAGAGTAGCATGGAGAGCTGCATCAAACCAGTCTCAGGACTGAAGACCACAACAACAACAACAACATGTTTTATTTCTACATTAATATCACCAATGCTGTTAACGTATTTAATACAATATATAACATTGTATGTCACCATGATTAACGAATATGTACGACCTGTTTAGAGTTTCCAAATAACAAATCTAAAATTCGTGACAGTAAATTGACTTGACTCAAGGCTGGAGAACCACTGTGACGCTAGGAATCTTAAATTCAGAGCTGTCACCGAGCAAGGTGGCGCAGTGATAAGCACACTGGATTCGCGTTCGGGCGGATGACGGTTCAAACTCGCCTCCGGCCATCCTCATTTAGGTTTTCCGTGATTTCCCTAAATTGCTTTAGGCAAATGCCGGGATGATTCCTTTGAAAGTGCACGACCGATTTCCTTCCCCATTCTTCCCTCATCCGATGGGATAATTGGCCTCTTTGTTTGGTGCCCACTCTCAAATCAACCAAGCAAACAATCGGAACGGCCGCCAAGTAAATTGCGACCAGCTTCGCCCTCCCACTTCTTTCTGCAAGTCACACGCAACCATGAAAGTAGCATATGCTTGGCGTCGCTAAATTCACGGACTATACACGCTTGAATCTAAAAGAAATTAAAAGGAAGAGATGAACTGCAGCTGCATATGGATAACCCACCCAGTCATCGATCCCTGTGGATCGGTTTAACATCGCAGGAATGATCCAATTAACCTCCAAATTAGCATACCAACACCAAGAAATATTCTTCAGTACAATAACATATCTCAGAAACTTGTCGTCTACAATAAGAGCTAGGAGAGCAGAGAATGGTGGGAGTTAAATGCAGACATCGGCAGGTTTCATTACGTGAATAAATGAATTAAAATTGAGAGGAGGCAGTCCAAAGTCAGGCTGACGCTTTTCATCACGAGTTTCCAGCATCTCAACGAAACAGTTTTAACATTTAGCCCTTTCAGCCAGTCGGACTAAGAAGCAGAAAACCAGGCGTTTCATCAGAACTCCTGCTACAGCTAACAGAACGCCTCTGGTAGTTGCTACCTCCTGTAAGATGTTTGAAAAAGCTACTTCCTTCAAGCGCAAAGAAAGATCTGCCATCACGGGAAGGTTATTACCCATTAAGACAGCATGGTAGGTCTTGACCACAGCTCAAATACAACGATTACGGACAGACTGGCAGTTCATTTCCAAGCTGGACAAATAGTCTTTAGCACAAAATACTGCGAACCGACCTTTTCATCCACAATATAACACAGAGACGTCCAGGAGGACATATTGCAATTTAATCCAGTTTTCATTGAGTATGTCAACAGTAAATACTAAATCATTCTCAGTTCCACTACAGATATCGAGCTACATCTCTTCCACACAACATTGTCAGGGAACAACTTCTGAGAGCTGGTGGCGCAAGGTAAGAAATTGTTGATGTATATTGAGTTCATTAGTGACCCTCTTGTACCACCATGTTGCACATCCAGAAATACTATCGTACCATTCTGGTCCAGTAAAACAGACTAGGTTCTATTACTGAAATTTTCTTCAAGAGAATAACTTATCTCAGAAACTTAAAGTGTGCAGTAAGAACTAGAACAGTGGTAGCAGAGAATCATGGGAGTTTTATAGAGAGATCGGTGTTTTGGCACGAAAATGCTGCTGCTAAGCTGATATCAGGTAAAGGTGACACACAGTACTTCTCTCTTTATAATTTGTTGATTACTAATTGGCAGTAAAGGTGTAGTAATATTCATATTTGCAAATAACCTCCAATTTAGCATATCAATACGAAGAAATGTTCTTCAGTACAATAACATATCTCATATAACGTATCATATGATATGCGATTTGGGGTGGCAGTCACTGAAACAAAGGCGGTTTTCTTTGCGGCGAGATCTATTTACGAATTTTCAATCACCAACTTTCTCTTCCGAATGCGAAAATATGTTGTTGACACCCTCTTACGTAGGGAGAAATGATCATCATAATAAAATAAAAGGAATCAGAGCTCGAACGAAAAGATTTAGGTGTTCCTTTTTCCTACGCGCCATTCGAGAGTGTAATGGTAGAGAAGTAGTATGAAAATGGTTCGATGAACCCTCTGCCAGGCACTTAAGTGTGTATTGCAGAGTAACCATGTAGATGTAGATGTAGATGAAGCAACATTTTATTTACGACTAGAAGTAGGTAAGAAGTATGCAGTTCCAAAATAAGGAACGAACAGAACGTATTGATTGATAGCGTTGTCAGAAGAGTTACTGAGGCTACGTGATCAAATACGAGAAAGAAATACAGTAAGAGATTACGAAGGAGAAAGAAGTCAAAGGTCTAGGATAGAAGCTGTACTCCAGGACTAACGATGATATGAATTTCTTGCAAAATATATGTCTTTCTAATATTAAGAAGAGAGAGACACGAAGTAAGTAACCAATAAAGATTCCTTGAAGGAATTAAAGATCTGTCAGAAGACAACATTAGAAGCAGACGCAGCAGAAATCCAGGCAGCGACACTACCTATAATGAAACGTGGGGAATGTGCTGGTTGTGTAATAGTGGCAGTGTTACTAATTTTATTCTATTTTCATTCTCTAATTTGAGGGAGGACATAGGAGCAGAGAAGTGGTATACCAACAGCTGGATACTTCACCATTACAGTGCTCGGTCGAGCATGTCTCTGATTATTGGAGGTATTTTTCCTGAAAGCAAGGTATCATTTCTTTCCCACATTCAGTATTCATCAGGCTTAGCTCATGAAACTCGAATTGAAATGGTGAAGATCTGTCGTTGTGAAAGAGATCCAAGCGCACTCGCAGATGGTGATAAACACTCTAAGAAAGACAGATCTATAGGGTGCATTTCAAAAGTGTCAGAAACGTTGAGGTCGGAGCTGCTTTGAAGGTAATGGTGCAGAATATGAAATAGGTAAGACGTAACAATTTTACTTAATATATTTCAGAAACTGATGGATACCACCTCGTATTTCAGCAATAACCGACATGTTGAAGCCATACTGAAATTCACTGGACCCAGGATGGTTGCATCCCGTGAACGAGAATGTAAGAGATTTGAGTAACAGGCACAATTAGCAGACAACATGCGGAAACTCATGTTTGATGGAAAATATGATCATACAATTCGAAAACTACAATCTGCAATATATATATATATATATATATATATATATATATATATATATATATATATATGTGTGTGTGTGTGTGTGTGTGTGTGTGTGTGTTTGTGTCTGGTAATCTGTCCTATCTCTCCTATCTCTGTTTCAATGCATTTCAGTGCACATTTGTCATTTCCTATGAATTTATTGTGTACAGCTTATAGTGTGTGTTAAACATCTGATTGCAGAGTGTAGTTTTCCAATTGTATGATCACATTTTCCATCGAACGTGAGTTTCCCTATATATCAGGAAATAAGTACTAAACTGTAGCATCCCATTTAAAAAAACAAAGTAGACCTTCATATGTATGAAGCGACTCCACCTAGCAAAGTTAGTGATTCACCCTATCTATATATATATATATATATATGGTGAGTCACTAACTATCGCTACCAAGAACAACTCTGAAAGTATGATAGGAGCTGAAAAGCTTGTGAGCAAAAGTTGCATGGGACAACGGAGGACATAATATGACGTTCGTTTCTTGTTGCTAGGAGTTTGTGGGACGGAAGTTGCATGGGACAACAGGGGCCGTAATATGACGTTGCTTTTTATTGCTAGGTGGTGTCGCTTCATAGATATGAAGGTCAACTTTGTTTTTTTAAATGGGATGCTATGGTTTCGTACTTATTTTCTGATAGCGGCTATCGAGACGAATCCAATGATGTGTAACAGTAAGGTCTTTGAAGGTCAACGAAGGTCAAAAAGATGGCATGGACGTCCATTCACAGAAGGTGTTCGAAGTGATGGCCATTGGTATCGATGCAGTGCTGCAATATTATTATCATGGATTGAGTGGTATTCCATCATTTCCGTAATCGAAGCACATTCTTATCCATGATAAGAACATTGTAACACTGCATTGATACCAATGGTCATCACTTCGAACACCTTCTGTAAATGGACGTTCATGCCACCTTTTTGACCTTCGTTGACCTTCAAAGACCTTACTGTTACACATAATTTGATTCGTCTCGATAGCCGCTATCAGAAAATAAGTACCAAACTATAGCATCCCATTTAAAAGAACAAAGTTGACCTTCATATCTCTGACGCGATTACAATGGTGGCAATAGTTAGTGACTCACCATATATATGTATATGAGAGACACTGCAAGAAGTATACTAGGAAAAGCTGCGATAGGCGATCGGATCTCAAAAATGATGAGAGCGTATAGGTTCACTAATGCTAGGCTGAGACACTGTAATATTGTGATCAAAACGGGATGCTTGTATCTTAGTAATGAGGCCTCTCGATGAAGTAAAAACTAGAGAAGTTGGACATCCTGCAAAGGAGAATCCAGACCGAAGCAGGCTGTAAGCTCTTGAGAAATAAAGAAGTCCACGAGAACGTTGAGGAGGCTGATATTGCTTGAAGACATGTACAGAATGGACAAAAATAGTCCGCCCAAAAAATATTTCATTGCGTTTGGAACAATAAGAACGCCACAACATATATTAAAGATGCTCGGAAAGACCTCGGATGGTGCAACAACTTCGAGGCTCTATGTCAGAACACACATGTTTCGAAAGAGAATACGAAATTGTTTCCTGCCCAAAGAAGAACTACAATGACCGGAAGAACATGGACGGAAGAACAAAGGCAGTTATATGAAGGAGTATTTGAAACAGGAAATCCCGGCCAAAGACGTCAGAATGAAGATTTAGCAAAATCTTAAGTACTAAGTTCACAAATTATAGGAAAATATCGAAATGGTACAACAATGAAGTACTGACAGTTGTGTGATGAAACGATGACGGGAAGAAGCAGAGGCTTAGCCCGCTGTAATTTCCAGTGTGGTCTGCGTACTGGAAGGGCTCTTTTGGGGTGAGCCTCCCGTCCCATTCCGTGCCGTTCTCCCCGTCGCGGCGCTGCGTTGATCTTCACGCGCCCGTGCCCCCTCTGGCCTGCGAACCCGATGCAGAAACCCCTTCCAGCGCGTCGGCGGACCAGCCGTTCGTCCCTCGCCGGCACGGCCCAGTGCGCTAATCAAGGGGCTTGTGTACTCCCGCGGGGCAGATGGCACGCCAGAGGACCCACACAACATCCGGCGGGAGCGGCAGTTTTCATCCGGTCACTGCGTCAGGCCACGCGGAAACCTCCGTACAGCGGCGTTCGTGCTGGGGTGCTAAGAGCCCCGATATCATTGTCGAAGGACAACTCCGATATCTCCCAAGTGGAACATGACCCACTCAAATAAATTGCGTTTCCACGGTATCGTACGTAGCACAGCCTCCGCAGAGAAAAAAAAGGGTATAAATTAAATTATGGATACACAGCAATGGAAGCGCTATATGCGCTCTCGGAATAGTAATGTGTAGTATCTTTGTCATTTGGTACAAAAGGGATGAACGTTTTTTGTTTCATTGTCTTCTAGGTTCTGATTTTGTAGCTGACGGACGCTTCTTTTTCATGGTCTGTGACGAATACAATTATCTGTAGTAATACTAGTAATACGTTGTTGTTGTGGTCCTCAGTCCTGAGACTGGTTTGATGCAGCTCTCCATGCTACCCTATCCTATTATGCAACCTAAATCCTTCTGATTCTGCTTAGTGTATTCATTTATTGGTCTCCCTCTACGATTTTTACCCTCCACGCTGCCCTCCAATGCTAAATTTGTGATCCCTTGATGCCTCAGAACATGTCCTACTAACCGGTCCCTTCCTTTTGTCAAGTTGTGCCACAAACTACTCTTCTTCCCAATTATAATCAATAGTTCATTATTAGTTATGTGATCTGCCCATCTAATCTTCAGCATTCTTCTGTAGCACCACATTTCGAAAGCTTCTATTCTCTTCTTGTCCGTACTATTTATCGTCCATGTTTCACTTCCATACATGGCTACACACCATACAAATACTTTCAGAAACGACTTCCTGACACTTAAATCTATACTCGATGTTAACAAATTTCTCTTCTTCAGAAACGCTTTCCTTGCCATTGCCAGTCTACATTTTATATCTTCTCTACTTCGACCATCATCAGTTATTTTGCTCCCCAAATAGCAAAACTCCTTTACTACTTTAAGTGTCTCATTTCCTAATCTAATTCCCTCACCATCACCCGACTTAATTCGACTACATTCCATTATCCTCGTTTCGCTTTTGTTGATGTTCATCTTATATCCTCATTTCAAGACACTATCCATTCCATTCAACTGCTCTTCTAAGTCCTTTGCTGTCTCTGATAGAATTACAATGTCATCGGCGAACCTCAAAGTTTTTATTTCTTCTCCATGGATTTTAACACCTACTCCGAATTTTTCTGTTGTTTCCTTTACTGCTTGCTCAATATACAGATTCAATAACATCGGGGAGAAGCTAAAACTCTGTCTCACTCCCTTCCCAACTACTGCTTCCCTTTTACGCCCCTCGACTCTTATAACTGCCATGTGGTTTCTGTACAAATTGTAAATAGCCTTTCGCTCCCTGTATTTTACCCCTGCAACCTTTAGAATTTGAAAGAGAGTATTCCAGACTAGTAATATATTGAATATATATAAAAATAATCATTGAAATTGTGTTTTGTCGGTAGCAAGTACCTTTCCTGCCCATGATTTAGTTACGTAATAATTAACTGTTCCCGTGGTCATATTGTATGGGCTCAGTGTTGTAGCGACGCCATTAATAGTAAAAACGATATATGCTATTTTAATAGTCATTTAATGCTGAAAGTATTAAAAAAATAATCTCAGTAAATGCAAAAACCCGACTTATAGAATTTTCCAATTCTTTTTATCCAGAGGTACAGTTTTATTAAGAACAATTTCTGTAAGTGTGTACGCTGCCATTGCACATAGGCAGCTATGGTGGAGCATCAAGCTTAACAGAAAAACTAATTCAGCATTGTGTTTAACTGGCTTATCGCGTAATATTAAAGAAACATTTTTTTTAAATCCATCGTGAGTAAGACGGATGTCTTCACGTTGGAATACGCACGATGATTTTTGCGGTAGCACCCTGAGAAAATTTAGCCGTGGCTTTTAACAAACATAAAAGAGAATTTTTAACAAAACATTTCATTCAATTATCAGAATATTCTCTTTCATAGAAGAAAAGAGCCCCGCTATCACTGTCGAAGGACAACTCCGATATCTCTCAAGTGTAACATGACCCAATCAAATAAATTACGTTTCCACTGTATCGTAATATGGGACAGCATTATGATTAGGGTTACATTTGACACTGAGTGAACTTTTTATTCTCGGTAAGTCATGCCGCATTCATGAAGCAAATGGTTCAAATGGCTCTAAGCACTATGGGACTTAACATCTGAAGATCAAAAATGGCTCTGGCGCTATGGGACTTAACATCTGAGGTAATCAGCCCCCTATACTTAGAACTACTTAAACCTAACTAACCTAAGGACATCACGCACATCCATGCGCGAGGCAGGATTGGAACCTACGACCGTAGCAGCTGCATGGTTCCGGACTGAAGCGCCTAGAACCACTCGACCACAGCGACCGGCTATTCACGAAGCAGAAGGAGCAAACATTTGCACCCGCGGCTTGCCAGCAGATCTCTGCCGTCCAGCGACTGCTCCTCGGGACTATTGCGACCTAGTTGTCAGTGACAGTCGGCAGTTTGTAGAAGTGCGGTCATGAAGTACAGAGGCGAGTCCGCTGCTCCTTGCATGAGTTTTTTCTTCTCTCCTTCTCTATTTACGAGAGTCTGCCAGCGCTGCGGTAACTTTCGATTCCTCCACTGTGTAAATCACATGGTTTTTAGGCGAAGAACTTGTCATCCGGAAAAGAAGTTCCTTGAAGGTGTTTCGATAGAGAGCGGAAAAGGTAAAAATATGAGGGCCCAAGATGAGGTGTATGAAATGGGCTCGGAATGACTCCCCAACCTACCTCCTGTATAGTGTTTCTTGCTAGTGTAGCAGAATGCTGGTGGCATTATCGTGGAGCAGCATCACTATACGCAGTTTTCCTGATCGTTGTTCTCGGGCTGCATCTGCAAGACGTCTCAGTTGTTCACAGTAAATGTCAGCAGTGATGGTTAAACCCGGGGAAGCAATTCACAGAACACCACACACTGCTCCACCAGATACATAACATTATCTTTTGCGGATGCGAGCAGGTCTTTGTAGGGTGAGTTACTTATTTGTTTGGGCTCAACCATCCCTTTCTTTTCCTCGTGTTACCATAAAAAAGGCATCATTTCTCGCCACCAGTAATGATGTATGATAGGAATAGTCGGTTTTATTCACGGCCAACTGAGCAAGCAGAGACGCACATATAGTTACCCGCTAATTTTTGTCATTTTGGCTTAGATAACGTGGTACACATACACCCGACTTTTGAAACTTTCTCATTACATGCAAATGTCACATGATGGTGGAATGATCATAGTCCATTACATTTGCCAGTTATCGAGTACACTTTATGGTTTGATGCTTTTAAACAATCTTCGTCAAACCCCAAAGTATTTCCTGAACGTGGAGAGTAACTAATGTCAAAACGATCCTCCTTAAAACTACAAGCCAATTTTCCGTGCAATGGCACTATCCCCATAAACGGAGCAATTGTTTCTGGCTGACTCCGCTGTTGTCATCCCTCTACTGAATTCAAACAGAACAATAACTCGGAAATGTTCCGATTTCTCCACTTGATGCTCTATTTTCTACCGTCCTCAGTTCCATTCACTATCAGCGGATGACGAAATAACAATATGTAAACTCAAATATCAAAAATTAACTCGAAATAAAAATGGCAGTCGATAAATGAACCCATAAAAACCGGAATACCAGCATCCAAAACAAAACGCTACGAACTTACGCACCAACCTAATACACCGACAGCTATTTCCCCTTTCTCCTATTCCAGACCGAGCGAGGTGGCGCAGTGGTTAGACACTGGACTCGCATTCGGGAGGACGACGGTTCAGTCCCGCGTCCGGCCATCCTGATTTAGGTTTTCCGTGATTTCCCTAAATCGCTCCAGGCAAATGCCGGGATGGTTCCTTTCAAAGGGCACGGCCGACTTCCTTCCCCGTCCTTCCCTAATCCGATGAGACCATTGACCTCGCTGTCTGGTATCCTTCCCCAAAACAACCAACCAACCAACCAACCTATTCCAGTCAGCATGGTGCGCGCAAGGAACGATTGTTGGTAAGCCTCCGTGAAGGTTCGTATCCCTCTAATTTCATCTTGATGGCCTTTCTGCGAATGCGGGAGGACGACGGTTCAAACCCGTCTCCAGCCATCCTGATTTAGGTTTTCCGTGATTTTCCTAAATCCTTTCAGGCCAATGCTGGGATGGTTCCTTTGAAAGGGCACTGCCGATTTCCTTCCCAATCCTTCCCTAATCCGAGCTTGTGCTCCGTCTCTAATGACCTCGTTGTCGACGGGACGTTAAACACTAGATTCCTTCTCCTCCTTTTTGTAAGGTGGGCGAGTACTTAGGAGGCTGCAATATACTGATTGACTCTTCTAGGCAGTTCGGAACCGCGCGACTTATACGGTCGCAGATTCAAATCCCGCCTCGGGCATGGATGTGTGTGATGTCCTTAGGTTAGTTGGGTTTAAATAGCTCTAAGTTCTAGGGGACTGATGACCTCAGATGTTAACTCTCATAGTGCTCAGACCCATTTGAACCATTTTGACTCTTCTAGAATTGTACACTCTCGGAACTTTGCGAGTAAACCCTATTGTTTGGCAGAACGCCTCCCTTGCAGCAAAGCTTAAGTCAGTAATGTAATTTTCGTTACTAATAAAAAAAATCGACTCCTGGCATGTTTCCTTTGTGTTGTACAGAAGAAAAATCATCCAAAAGGAAAATAAGGACCCATAAATGATGATGTAACCCTACAGCAAAGCCTCAACGTCCTTATGGATGAAGTTGAAAGTTATTCTTCATTTCAAATGTACAGCTTCCAAAGCAGAATATCAGTATAATGCGATTCTTTCTCACAGGCATCACCAGTAAAATGTACATATGAGTGATGTTTGTACAACCCTACTTGCTACGGAGAACATTAATATAACTTGATTTTTCCTTGCGGAATCATTCTTGCAATCCACGCAGGAGTGCAGTCCGTATAACTTGCAATGAAGGTAGCTGCATTTCAGCACTAGCAGTGAAGTTACTCGCATGTCTGCACAAGCAATGGTGCGAGTCACACGTCAACATTACCGTCGTTCAGTTGGAACAAGCACTGGCTGTGAACCTAAGAATTATAGCTTACTGTAGATATCAACCGAACGTAACCAGGAGCTTATTTTAAACGTTTCATGTAAGAAAACTTTTCAGGTAGCGCTGGTACGTTCTGTTTCTGTGAATTTCCCATTATTTATTCATTTATTTTAGGTATCCAGGACTTAGATAATACAAAATAGTTAAAAACAACAACAAGTTTCTGCCAGGCACTACTGATTTACAGTGAGATAGACCGTAAATTCCAGAATTCCGCTGCCGTCATGGCCGTAACACTTACCGTGTATAGATCTTCTGTGGTGCAAGGATCGGACAGGCTTTTGCAGACCAGGGCACGTTGTAAGTCCTGCACTTAAAGCACTCGTCTTTCGTCATGGAGCCCTACTTCGTCTTGCATCGTGACACCCCTGTCCTCAGTCGGTTTAGTGCCTTTCATGCAAAATACGGCAGATAAAAGCCCGAAGCACGTTTCTCTTTGATGTTCTCCTGAGGCATTTCGGTTAATGAGTTTCGTCATAGTTCTGTTCGATGAGTTGCAGGTGCTGATCGAATTGCTGATTATGTGCCCATGAAGCCCCTCCTTGACCTCATTCTAAGTCTCTGTGTTTCATATCCAAACAGTTAGTATCTGGGATCCATTTCCTGTCTACTTTTCTCCGTTTCTGAGTTGTCGTTCTGCGGATGTCGGGTGGTACTATATCCATAATCACAAATTTTGGTGGTTGGATTTGATTGTCAGGTTTTCTTGAAATCCACTTCAGTGGCTGTAATATTTTTATGCCCTCACTTCACACGTTAAGTGTTGAGGAGGTGATGAACTCTTGAATTTTTCTTCAAAGAAATTAAGGCAGTTCCTCTTGCAAACGTCATTTTAATATGAAAGAGTTCCTGAACCGCGACTTATAGTACTCACGTACCTGTAGGTCTCAGATACATTGCCAGATCTTTATTTGCGATCCTGTCTACTTATTATTGTAAACGTATTTATTTTTCTATATTAGATTTTTCTGTAATATTTAGTTTCCATAATGTTAATTTTTTCTGTAATATTTGTTTAACAGTAAAATTTATTTTTCTTTAATAGAACCTAGAAAAACCGTGACCCAGTGGTAACACCGGTTCCTGTCATATCACTGAATTTAAACTCTGTCGGGCATGGCTAACACTTAGGTGGGTGACTGCCCGGGTCTGCTGAGTGCTGTTCGTAAGCGGAGTGCACTCAGCCCTTGTCAAGCCAATTGCTGAGAAGCCACTAAACTGAGAAATAGCGGGTCAGGTCACAAAAGCTGACAATGATCGGAAGATAGGTGTGCTGACGACATGACTCTCCATATCCACGCCTATCGACCTAGGATGACACGGCGGTCTGTCGCTTCCATTGGGCATACCGAAGCTTGTTCGGATTTGATACAACCTAAGCTGCAAAGACTTGAATGTGAAACTGGTTAATGCTATTTACATCATTTACCTCTATCTCTGTCCGAAGAGTCCATGCAAGGCCCAACGGTACCGGGCGACAGCCGTGTCGAACTCCACCAATAGGTATCACTGGATGCTGGTACGGAGTGGCGTGTAGTCAGCACACCGCTCTCCCGGGCATTGTCAGTTTCCGTGAGCGGAGCCGCTACTCCTCAATCAAGTAGCTCTTCAATTATCCTCAGAAGGGCTGAGTGCACCCCGGTTGCCAACAGTCTTAGGCAGACACAGACGGTCACACATCCAAGTGCGATACAAGCCCGACAGTGCTTAACTTCGGTGATCTGAGAGGAAGCGATGTTACTACTGCGTTAAGGCCGTTGTCATTTACCATAACAAACTTGTGAAACTTACACTTTCGATATCCTATGATATCAGAATGAGATTTTCACTCTGCAGCGGATTGTGCGCTGATATGAAACTTCCTGGCAGATTAAAACTGTGTGACGGACCGAGACTCGAACTCGGGACCTTAGCCTTTCGCGGGCAAGTGTCCTACCAACGGGAGCTACCCAAGCACGACTCACGCCCCCTCCTGACAGCTTTACTTCCACCAGTACCTCCGGTAGGACACGAGGTACTCTACCAACTGAGCTACCCAAGCACGACTCACCCCCCCTCCTCACAGCTTTACTTCCGCCAGTACCTCCGGTAGGAGACGAGGTACTGGCGGAAGTAAAGCTGTGGGGAGGGGGCGTGCTCGTGCTTGGGCAACTCAGTTGGTAGAGCACTTGCCCGCGAAATGCAAAGGTCCCGAGTTCGAGTCTCGGTCTGGCATACAGATTTAATCTGCCAGGAAGTTTCATCCTGTGATATATTTACAACTTGGACCACCGGAACACGAAACAAATAAATGAAACCAGACAAGCAGACGCAGCGCGTGCAGTCTTATTTAACACCGTATCCACCAGTTTGGCATGTTTCCCACGTAAATGTTATTATGAAGAGACGCAGAAAACGATCTCTGACGTGGAAATAAAGCGCTTGCGGACCCATGTCCATAAAATACATTTTATTCCGATATGCGTGAGCAATGCTTCCTGAAAGTTTGGTCATTTATTTTTGTTACGCCCCGTATATTTGATAAGAACAGATGAAGTCTAGCTCCAAGTGTGCAACTAATTGAGAATTTAGCTTTGGATTGTCGTAGCGGCTTTCTTTCTCTTCTGGTTCTTTCAAGCCGAACGTTTCTAAATGGGGAGTAAGTAGAGAATCAACATGCTCAAGAGCAGGGTGTACGGACGCGGGCGAACTCATTACGAGCTGCTAGCCGGCTGCTAAAGGGATTCTTAATTCCGTTTTATTTATACTCGGCCGTGATGCCGGCGAGCGCTACACCCTTTCTCTCTCCCTCTCTCTCTCGCCTCTCTGCCCCGCCCCTCGCAGCGCCTGCTCCTTTTTTACGCCGGTTTCCGCCGTCGCAGTGATTAGCCGCTCTGCTCCGGCGCGCAGCTGTTTCAAAGAGTATTCAGCGGCCGCGCGCGGCCCGGCCGGCAGCGCAGCAGCCGCCCGCGCGCCGCCCACGCCGCCCTCTGCCGCCGCCCCCTGCTGCCACTACTGCCGGCCGGCGCCTTTTTTTCTCACGCTGATTAAAAACTTTCCTTGCGCGGCTGCTCACGGAGCTCATCAGGCCGGTCCGCCGGCCGCCGGCGCGGCTCTGTGGCGCCGGCCAAGATAAATCGGCTGCAGATTAAAGAATGAATAAGTAATGGTGTCGGGCCGTGGCCGCGGCCGCGCGCGCAGATCGTCCGTCCAATAACTCAGCGCCGGCCGCCGCCGCAGGTGGTGGCACCGGCACCGTGTGTCCGCCCGCCAAGCGACGACCTCTCGCCGAGCAGCCAGCGAAGACGTAGCCGGCTGGCTACTTGCCGCTCTCCAGCCTCACATGCTGTTTCTTTTTCTTTTTTTTTATAAAAAAATTATTTTTTTCAACATCTATAATATTTATACAAAAGGAACCCACCACCTTACTGATTAGTGGGTCATAACAATACTACAATGTTATATATTCAGCAGCTATTTTCATTATTATTGCAATGGTACTATGTTTATTATTGTGAGCTACAGACAGGATAAAATACAGGGTAATAGGCAGACTACAGCTATTAATCTATACTACTTGCTAATTGTTAGTTTTGTTACCTATTTGTTAATTCCTAACTGCCTGCAGCGTTACAGGGGTGTCAGCGTAGATATAAACCTACTACTTAGGCCATGCTCATCGAGCTAATCCCGATGAGCGTGCCCCTGACACTGGGCAGGCCAAGATTGTTTGTCGCTGCAGGTTCCTAACTTAATATCTATATCTAAAGCTACAACTACTGTACTAACCTACGTCAATTCCCGTGCTTTTGGTCTAGATTAGTGTACCCCGGTCCCCCTAGTCCTGCACCTGGCGGATAGCAACTGAAAAGTAGACCTGTCCACGCACAGGTGGTATAGGATCAGGGTAATTGGACACGTTCGGTATTTGTCTTTAGTCGTGAAAGTCCCTCAAGTATGCTGTCAGTACTTTCCGTGGTACCCCGTTTACCAGTCTATTTAGAGTTTCAAAAGTCTCTTCATGTCTTAATAGGTCATATGTATTGTTATGTGGAAGCTGTTGTCTTAGTGTCATTGCTACATCATCGAAAAGGGGGCACTCGTAAACCACATGGTCGGGAGTGCCCTCCGAAGCGCCACAGTCACACTCGGGTGTAGCCTTTTTCCCAAACCGACACAAGTATGTCGGGTAGGGCCCATGACCAGTGAGAAAGTGTATTAGACCCCGCGTTGGCTCGAAGTACTTCATCCCTAACCTTTCTTTTACATTTGGCAGGAACCCAAAGGTTCTTCTGCCAGTTTCTTCCGTTTCCCAAGACTGCTGCCATAAGTCCTCACCCCTTCTGCGTATTTCTCTCTTGTCCCTCACCAGTGCTCCCAGGATATTCTCTGTTTTCGTGTTGTTCCCCTTCTTAACCCAATACCGTGCTGCTTGCTCCCGTATTTTTATATCTAAGGGACACAGCCCCATTATTATTAATAGTGCACTTCCTGGGGATGTTCTGTACGTCCCTATAGATCTTAATAGCATGTTTCTTTGTACTCTTCTCACAGCCATGGCAGGCACCACCCTCGTGAGCCTATGTGCCCAGACTCCCGATCCGTAACCCACTATTGACGTTAATATACGAGTACTATTATGATACAGCTTGATTAGGTGTTGTGGAAGGTGAAATCGTTTGTGGCCTATGGAAGTAAGGTTGTTTAGTACTTGTAGTGCTTTTTGGGTTACGGACTCAATGTGCCTTCCGAAGTTCCACCTTTCATCGATGATGACGCCCAAGTAGCGAGTTTCTTGTCGTCTTATAACTGGTGAGCCTCCGATTCTGACTGTAGGGTTCCTTACCAGCTGTCCCTTCAGTAATAAGTACGTCGATTTTGTTGGTGAGATCGTCATCTTAGTATTTGTACACCACAGTTGTAATTTGGTCATTGCTCTGTCTATTTTTGGCTCAATGTCCTCACCGCTCCGGCCGCCGACCAGCAGAAGGAGGTCATCTGCGTAGGCATCACCTCTAGCACTTCTTCACTCTGCTGCAAACTATCTAAAAGCGGTTCCATATGGATGTCCCAGAACAGGGGACCTAAGACGGAACCCTGGGGACATCCCTTAGTTATAGTTTCTCCTACTCTACCGCTAGGGGATGATAGCCAGACCTCCCGCCCTTCACAGTAGCTCCTCAGGCAACCATTTAGCGACCCTGGACACTCCTTCTCCCGCAAGCAGGAGAAGAGCGAAGGCGACCACAGGTTGTCAAAGGCGCCACTGATGTCAACCAGGATGCCAACAACGTACTTGTATGGGGTAGTGCCGCAGACCTCAGCCGCCAGAGCGATCGCATCAGTTGCCGATCGCCCCGGTCTGAAGCCGAACTGCCTGCCACTCATCCCGCACAGCACTCGGTGTGCAGTCAGTCTGTCAGCTAGCAATTTTTCAAGTAATTTCCCAAAGATGTCCAGTAGGCAGCTCGGTCTATAGGACTTGACATCCGCTGGGTCCTTGTCGGGTCCCTTTTTGATGATCACAACATTTGCCTCTTTCCAGATTTTCGGGAATTTTCCCTGTCTTAGGCACTCATTGTATAGCTGAGTTAGTGGCGCCACCAGTTGGGGTGCCAGGAACTGCACCACCTCCGCCACAATGCCGTCTGGGCCGGGGGCTTTCCCTGTTTTTAGTGCTTTGATGTGGCCAGCCACCTCCTCTTCAGAGAAGGGGTAGACTGCCCTCTTGTTAGCTATTCTGTCCAGATCTTGATTTCGTAGCTGGGACTGGCCTTCCGTGTCGCTGGCCTCATCGTCATCAGGCAGCAGGGATCGGAGAAGGACCTCGGCAGTCTCCTGCCAGGACTCCGTCATCCCATCCCCGTGCCTGACCATTGATAGCATCATTGGGGATCGGATCTTTTCCCTTACTAATTTGTAGGGTACTCCCCATGGGTCCAAGGCCAACTGTTCCAGCACAAATCTTTCCCAACTGCGTATTCTGACTTCTTTCAGTTCTTTTTGAAATTTCTCTTTTGCCTCCCGGTATTGCAGTAACCATCTTTGCGTTTCCCACCAGACGACACTGCGCTGGTAGTGCCTCCTCAGCCTTCTGACAGACTGACGCATTTCCTCAAGTTCAGCTGACCATGGTGACGGGGAGGCCGCCATGGCCCTCCTCCTGGTTGGAACAGCTGCCTTTACCGCTCTGGTAACTGCGCCCACCAGTTCTTCGGCCCGCTTGTCTATGTCCAGGTCCTGTTGTGCGTCACCTTCTGGCAATGGAGGAATGTCGCACTCTCTCGCTAGTCTCTCCCAGTCAGCTCTCTTGAACTTCAGCTGCAACTCCCACCCCGTGGCCCAGTGACACCCTCTATTTCCTAGGCTAAACATAATAAGATTATGGTCACTTGTTGTAGCGTTCTCTTTAACTTCCCAGTTCTGGATGATGTTGGCGGTATTTGGTGTGACTAGCGTTACATCTATATTGGTGCCGAGGCCCCCTCCCACCGCATAGGTTGCCAGGTCTATTTGCAACCAGAAGTTGTAAAGCCATAATCATATCCTCCACTTTTTCACCATTTTCATCTCTTGTGCCACTGTACCATAGGGGGGATTTTGCATTTATGTCGGCTGTTATAACCAGTTTGCGTCCCCGCAACGCCGTGGCTACTCTTTTTAGGTGATCCAGATGTTGTTCAATATTGTCTCCATATTGGAAATACATATTTATAAAGGTTATAATTCCCATGGGAGCCTGTCTCTCCACGACGTTGCAGTGACTGGTGGAAAATTGTGCGAGTGTTGTTACACGTAGAGACTGGTTTGTAATGACAATTGCCGCTTTGGGGGCGTCCCCACTACTAGCTATTTGCCATGTAGCGGCTGCAAATGAGAGTTTCCCAGCTTGAGAGTACGGCTTCTGTAAGCAGAGTACGTCAAGCCTCCTCCACCTCCCTTCGGAGCTCCTGCATCACAAGTCTGCTGTTATGCGTGTTTAGTTGTCCAACAGTTAGTTTAGTCATTATGGGAAGTAAATATGCATTCTATCGTCAGGCCAAGTCTTGCTCCAATCAAAGGCGATTCGACCGTGAGCTAGGACTGATTGAATGTAGATGTCGTCTAGGTCAAATTTCTCCCAACGTCTCTCAAACACTTTCTTGAGTAAGTCTCGCATGGCTCCGAAGTCGGTGGGAAGGTTCACTGACTTTAAGTGTATTCTATCTACAGCCTCCATTACCGAGAAGGTGACCTTTCTTCCATTCTCATGTCCTATCCGGACCACATGTCGTAAGGCAGTGGTCAGGATAGCCGGCTGCTCCAATCTTGCCAGTTGCATTGTAAATTCAATGTTGGGATACACCCTAACCGGGTCTACAGGCGGTAGCCTGATTACTGGGGTATCTGGCACGGTTGGGTTGGCACTGGTGCTAGTAACTGTACTTTCTTGGAGTGGTTGTCGTTTAGTATGTTTAGGTTCGTGAGTAGGGGTCAGGGAGGCCGCCACCACCACAGGATGCTTCTGCCGTTGTATATCTTTATTCGGCCTTTCTCCCCGGTTTGGGGAAGGGGGAGCTGTGTTCTTTTCCGGGAAATCAGTTTGCATACATCTGTCCACCATAAAGGGATCTGTTTGAATTTCTTTCTCTACTGTCGTAATTTTTACGGTGCCCGAAAGCGACCTTAAAAATTCCCTAAATCTATTAGCCCTCACAGCAGCCCTCCTTTTACTCGGGGACTTGTGTTTAAGCATCCTGTTAACTGAGCCCTGCTCAGCCATAGTCAATTCTAGAAATGAGGCGTTGTTCTAGCATCCGGTAAGTGGGGCAGTTCCGTCCCGTGGCACCACAGGATTTCTTCCCACGATTTTTACACGGAATGTAGACCCCTGTTGCTTTACATTCCTTGCGGTTGTGTCCACTCTCGCCGCACCTGGAGCAAGCCGACCCCCTGCTGCAGTGCCTCAGAGTGTGGTCCAGGTCGCCACAATTATGGCAGCGAGGTACCACGATATAGTCGCTGGTGTTAATGGCGTGAAAGCCTACATATAGTCTGCCCATTGATCTTATTCTTTTCCACAATTGCGCAGACACCTCGGCCACGTGATGTACCAAATCACGATCTCGAGGCCCTGTTTTGAATTTCAACTTGAAAGAGTTTTTAAATTCCTGTTCGTCCACGTCATCGAAATTTTGTGTTCTAATTGTCTCATGTAGCTCCTCATTCGTCATTACTGTAAGTACATCATATAGTATTATTAGTGGGTTTCTCTTTCTGGGTGGTTCACATTTCACAACTGAATTTAGTTTACTGGAATACGATACTGCAGTGCCTGTGTTGTTAAGAAGGACGGCGCACGCACGTCCAAGGGCACAGACAATAAGGCGACTACAGCCGTTATGAAATACATGAAATGTATTCGGAGTTACAGGTACGGACTACTGTCAGATATACCGGGTGATCAAAAAGTCAGTATAAATTTGAAAAGTCAATAAATTACGGAAAAATGTAGATAGAGAGGTACAAATTGACACACATGCTTGGAATGACATGGGCTTTTATTAGAACCAAAAAATACAAACGTTCAAAAAATGTACGACAGATGGCGCTTTATCTGATCAGAATAGCACTATTTGGCATAACTAAGTAAGACAAAGCAAAGATGATGTTCTTTGCAGGAAATGCTCAATATGTCCACCATCATTTGTCACCAATAGCTGTAGTCGAGGAAAAATGTTGTGAACAGCACTGTAAAGCATGTCCGGAGTTATGGTGAGGCATTGGCGTCGGATGTTGTCTTTCAGCATCCCTAAAGATGTCGGCCGATCACGATTCACTTGCGACTTCAGGTAACCCTAAAGCCAATAATGGCATGGATCTGGGGACCTGGGAGGCCACGCATGACGAAAATGGCGGCTGGGCACACGATCATCACCAAACGACGCGCGCAAGAGATCTTTCACGCGTCTAGCAATATGGGGTGGAGCGCCATCCTGCATAAACGTCGTATGTTCCAGCAGGTATTTATCAGCCAGGCTGGGGATGATGCGATTCTATAACATATCGGTGTACCTCTCACCCGTCACGGTAGCAGTTTTGCTGTCCAGCGTCATCTGTCGGACTTTTGTGAACTTTATTTTTTCTTTTTTGGTTCTAATAAAACCCCATGTCATTCCAAGCATGTGTGTCAGTTTTTACCTCTCTATCTACATTATTCCGTGGTTTATTAAGTTTTCAAATTTATACTGACTTTTTGATCACCCTGTATAATGGAATGACGAAAATGATAGCTTGTGATGGACCGAGACTCGAACCTGAATTCCGCCGCTTTACGCGAGCGGTCACCTTAATCGCTGAGGCTGTCCGTTGTAGTATAGCAACCTTGTTACGTAGTGAAACTTTCTGGCAGATTAAGGCTGTGGGCCGGACTGAGACTCAAACTCGGGACCTTTGCCTTTCGCGGGCAAGTGCTCAAATGGTAGAGCACTTGCCCGCGAAAGGCAAAGGTCCTGACTTCGAGTCTCGGTCCGGCACACAGTTTTAATCTGCCAGGAAGTTTCATATCAGCGCACACTCCGCTGCAGAGTGAAAAACTCATTCTTTCCCATGTTACGTAGTAAGGAGCGGAAGCCAAGTTGTGACCAGTAAAGTAGGATCATCAGGAAACGTTTTATGCTGTATTACACGCTCATAGATTGAGCGATAATGTGCGGGAGAACAGCTTTAGCGGAGCATTAAACTTTGACAGCACTGGCCAACCAGCGGTCCAAGTAGTCTGCAATGAGCCGGCACGGTAGCTCAGCGTGTTCGGTCAGAGGGTTTAATTACCCTCTGTAATAAAATATACTGAGTGAACGGATCAACGAACGACCAGAACGGGTGTCATTGGACGTCCGCCGAGAACAAATTCAACGCACAGTATAGAACAAAAATGAGATATATATTAAAAAAAAGCCGACACGGTAACTCAGCGTGTTCGCTCAGAGGTTTAGCTGCCCTCTCTCATAAAAAAAACTGAGTTAATGAATCAACGACGAACTGAAACGGGTGTCTGGCGACGTCCGCCTCTAGCAGATATAACGATCAAAAGCGAACAAAATGAGATTAAAAAAAAGCGGTCCTCTACAGGCCTTTCTGGATACAGAAAATGTTCGACTGCTGCAATGGCCAGCACATTCTCCAGATCTCTCACCAATTGAAAACGTCTGTTCAATGGTGGCCGAGCAACTGGCTCGTCACAATACGCTAGTCACTACTGTTGTTGAACTGTGGTATCGTATTGAAGCTGCATGGGCAGCGTACCACTACACGCCATCCAAGCTCTGTTTGACTCAGTGCTCAGCCGTATCAAGGCCATTACGGCCAGAGTTGTTTGTTCTGGGTGTTGATGTCTCAGTATCTATGCGCCCAAATTGCGTGAAAATGTAATCACATGCCAGTTCTAGTATAATATATTTGTCCAATGAATACCCGTTTATCATCTGCATTTCTTCTTGGTGTAGCAGTTTTAATGTCCAGTAGTGTACATCCCGCCAACGTTCGACAGTGACATGAAAAAGCTTCGTGCATTAGATCCAGTACTTTGGCAGCTTGACAGTCTTCTTATTTCACGGGCCAAATCCTTTAACTTGGCACCAGCTCAGTTCTTTTGGGTTCATATTGTAACTGTACAGTGGCAAATGTAAAAATGCATTTATAAAGCGTGCTCGATGCTGTGAAAGTGATTGTTGTTTATTTTTCTGCGACACATCTGTGGTATAAAACAAAAAGTATTTAGTTTTTCATTTTTGCCTTAAAAATTAAACTGTTATGTTTTCTTAATTTAAGCGACCTTTTTTAACAGTCTTTCATAAAATATCGATAACTGAGAAATTATAGTTCAAATGAAACAGGAATTTCGCGTGCAATATATAATTAAAAACAAGAAGGCGCGCGTTATTCATAAAAAATGATAATGAATTTTATAATTACGAAATTGAACGAGAAAAATTAACTGACGCAGGCGAGACTTGAACCAGTGAACCATCTGCTGCAATAAGTAATCTACTACGCTACCGGCTTCGCTGTACGTTAACACGCAATTCCGTTGCAAATGTATCTAATATAGTAACTCGGAAAACTCCAAAGCCGATTATCTCTGTAAATTTATGACAAAACATTAAAAACATCCTATTTCTCGGCACTTTTTAACCGTTTTCCACACGCATGTTTCACTACGAAACAGAAATCTGCAGTTAGACATTTTCACAGCGCGTATTAACAGCGCGACTGTCAGAGCACAACAGTGCAGAGGCTGTGACTGTACACGATTTTTTAGATAAAAACTACATGACCTAAGCGTAGTTTAAAAGAAAAAATGGTTCAAATGGCTCTGAGCACTATGGGACTTAACATCTATGGTCATCAGTCCCCTAGAACTTAGAACTACTTAAACCTAACTAACGTAAGGACAGCACACAACACACAGCCATCACGAGGCAGAGAAAATCCCTGACCCCGCCGGGAATCGAACCCGGGAACCCGGGCGTGGGAAGCGAGAACGCTACCGCACGACCACGGGATGCGGGCGTTTAAAAGAAAAACGTTGATGGTTGTTAACACATTTGTATATCTTAAAGTTTCATTTAATGTAACTTAGTAATAATATATGTAATACATAAGTAGGATCTAATTCCAAGACCATAACGACACCAGTATACGCTACGGCTTCTGACCAATCATCGCGTTTGTGTTTGTTTATCTTAGGTTTATTGTTATGATGAACGGAGTTATAACAGTGTGGCGCGCAGAACGGACATAGTCTTGTTGACAGTGTGTTCAGTACTACACGCCTTCACAGACTACTACTCAGTTGTATCTGTCCGCAAACACATCCAGTGAGTTGGTGTACAACTTTAGTGAAGTATCGCAGCTCAATAAAGTGTATATTAGTGTCTCACTAATTTGTATGCACTGCCTAGTTCCTTCATCCACCTCGGGGCACCTAAACCTAATACGATGCGTGAGAGCCGTTCTACCCAGACGACCCGTACACATTAGGAGTATCATACTGATATACTGAACATACAGTTGACTGTCGCGTGATGACTGCAAAGTTAGTGTTGATGACACGGACTTTGGACAACAGTATGTCATTCCAGAAGCACTACACGATAAGAAGATCGTAGAGCTGTTCGATTGGCTCCGAGGAGTAGACAGGTGAGAAGAGTTGAAAGCCAGGCAGAGGTTACAGGCAGTGTTTACCACGAATGGGCGGGGAAAGGTAACTGAATGGTGGGTAAACTTGAGTTTTCATGCGTTGTTTACTGCTGATACCATACTAAAGACTTCACACCGCAGAGTCGGAGTCTACTTGGACATTGAGTGAATGTACGATTCCTTGACTGTCCTGTCCCCTTAATTTGTTTGTCACCCATCCGTCTAGGATGCGATAGGAAGACATATTTTCATACCGGCCTAAATTCAACAATCTTCGTAATGTGACGTAAAATATGTTTGAGGTATGACAAGAAATTCCTCATGACGGCTTTCGGAGGCTATTTAGTTTTATGCCACGATGGGTAAAATTCTGGTGCTATCTGCGGATGATGCTGATAATGAACATCATTTCCGAAGAAAATGAAAGTTTAACCATTTAATACCTGTTACCTCGTGAGCATCTCTACAAAATATGATAAAAATCTGATTCGTTATTCATGGCGTAACATGTTCCACTTACATTTGTCTGTGTATATTGTTCGTGTGTTCAGAATGAATCCATCACTCAACACCGGAATGTACGCCATTATGAAACAAACTACGAGCTTAATAGGCATTCGAATCTGTACCATTTTCTACCGTGGAATGTGCTAGTAAGGTTCATCTTAAGATGAATGTATCTTTATTTGGAACTTTTTAAGAAGCATTTCGAAGCAAACAGTATGAACGTGCTTGGAGAGAAGCTAATGGTGTCTTCGGTGGACGACATCCACTCGTCACCAGCAGAAGAGTACGTGTTGTACATAGTGTGGTGTGTCGTGTGTTTGTTGCGTTTTTCTAATAGTAGTGATGCGTTTTTGGCAATAGTCAGTAGTATCGCTGTTGAGAACTAATCTAACCAACATTCTCTTCCCCTTGGTCCCACTTTGAAAAGTAAATTTCGTAGTTATACTCTGGAAATCTTGGTGCATAGTTCACATGGGCAATAGTCAATAGTATCGCTGTTGAGAACTAATCTAACCAACATTCTCTTCCCCTTGGTCCCACTTTGAAAAGTAAATTTCATAATTATACTCTGGGAATCTTGGTGCATAGTTCACATGGCTTGTATGAATATCATGTCGAATTGTTCTTTAAACACACTATCTTATACTGTCCAACTATTACAAGTCTTATGAATTACGATCGAAGAAAGAGATGGTTGTTTCCCTAAGTTGCTGACAACGAATGTGACCCCTGAGCAATTCCCGTGTATGGCCAGTATGCATATGCAGGAGGAATCATTACCAGTTGTGGTGGTACATTTTGCTCTGCTCATCAGCTCTTCCAACAAGCGGAAACATTGTACTCCACTCTAGTTACAGGCGCAATTAAATCCAACGCTATTTTATCAAGGATTAATCGGCTGCATGTACAGTAGATGCACGCGAAGGTAGTGCCACAACATCCCCGGAAAACACTAAATTTGCCTCGATAACTGAAAAATTACAACAACCATAGCACACAAAAATGAATCCTGCACACCATATCATCACACTCTCTTGTTCCCAAAAACCGTAAGTCTTCCCCTTGATACTACCTAACTCTATAATTACATTGCAACATAAAATGTTCTTCATTTTCTTGGCCTTAATGTACTCTGATATGGTATTTCCTACACAGGTCACGCAACAACTTAACTTTCACCCTCCTTATCATATCTTTTCCTCTTTCTCTTCGCCGTGGATGTTGATCGGAGTGGCAATAAACCTGAGCGCCATTAAATAGTCGGCGTTTAACATGAGCTATCACTTTTCTAGTTGGCAACTGAAGCTCGACGTTGACTGGTGATGTTGCCCCTATCACCTGTTATGGCCCTTGGTACCTCGTTAGAAAAGTTTTTGTTTTATTCTTAGGGGTAGGATGTCTTGACAGCTAGACACATTGACTACTTTCGACTACTGCTTGCCGTTCCAGAATTTTAAAAGTGGCTTTCTGCCCATGCCTCCATAATTTTTTAACACATTGGCCAAATTGCGAACTGGTTCCCTGTCGTTACCAATATTTGGTCTGATCGTTTCAAATAGTGAGAGAATCTCATAAGTTTGAACTTTCGAGATAACTGCTGCCACTATGATTGTCGGGTACGTATTCCAGTCATTGCGGTGGGGGTTTACGTAGTAGCTCAGCACATTACTAATGGTACAATGCACAAGCTCTATTTTACCATTAGTCTGTGGGTAGACTACATCTTAATTTCCAAGCCTGTAGCAAAAGAAATGACACACAGTTTCATCAAGTCTAACGCGAAATTTGTCCCTTAGTTTGCGATTACCTTTTCAGCTATACGAAAATAAGAGGTACATCCTGACCCATGAACGTGGATTAATTTGGTATAGGAGGGAACTATCAGCTGAGACATGTTGGGGGAGTTGCAGAAGCAGGTCGAGGATTGAGTAAATTTGTATGGTGTCTGTATAGTGACTGAATGCTACTCGTATTCTATACTGCAACACTTAGTCACACATGACGGTCTTCTTACCATAAAAAATGATTAATGACCAACAAAAAAATATGATGAACCGACTATTTGCAGTTATGCGTCTTCAAACATCCATACTTAAATAGCTCTACAGAACGTCAATTTAATACCTAAAAGATGTTAGTATTGCCTACTGGTTAACTTTCAGTAAAGCAATTTGAATCCTCATAACAATATTGGTTTTTGCCTGATTAGGGAGATATAAACCCGAACTTGGGCTTTCTTATGTGACATGATTACACTTCGTTGCGGTAACTTATGTGATAGGACTGTATTACAAAGCAAGTGAACAGAATGTCAAGCAGTTGCTGTGTCGAAGACCCCGAGGTACCAGGTGCCGACCAACCATATCCCAAACATGTTCGATGGGCGACATGTCTGGCGAACGTGCAGGACAGGGAAGAAATGGTACCCGCCACTCTTCGAGGAAGGCCTGTGCATTCCTCGCAATATGTGGTCGGACATTGTCGAAATGTGGCCTGTGGAAATGCCTGAAGCAGGGGGAGAACCTCAGGCTCCATACCTCTGTTAGGTGTTGGGTGCTATTCAAAGTGCCCGCAATGTGTAAGAGGCGAGGCGAGATCGGTTGTTGTAACCAATGGTGCCCGAAACCATCACACCTGCTGGTTATCCGCTTTGCCGCTCCACAGTGCAGCTCTCCAGGTTGAGCTCACCGCGGTACCACCGACACGTATGCAGCCATCACTGTAGGACACGATGAAGCGGGACTCATCCAAAAAGATTACATGTTGCCAATCAGCACCCCAGTGACGGTCTTCACGTGTCCATTGCAGTCGGAGGAGCTTGTGGTTTCTGGACAATGGAAGCCGAAGTAATGGCATGCGTGCAACCAGTCGACCTGCAGCAGACGGTGACGAACCACTGATACTGACAAGTTCACACCTGTTGCAGTGCTCCAGCGACGAGCTAACACTGTGGATGACGCTGTACGGTCCGTAATGGCCACGCGAACAAGATGACGGTCATCCCGTGCTGTGGTCATGTTCCGTGGTTCAGTTCCCGTTCGCCGCTGCGCACGACTTTCCTCTATCCACTGCTTCCACACACGCAACACTGTCGTAGCAGCATGCCCTGTGCGAGCCGAAATGTCACGGTATGACAACCCCGTTTCCCGGAGACGGATCATTCTGCCCCGTTCGAACTCATTCCATGTCGATATGGCTCCCTTTAATGTCGACGAGGCATACTGGTACTCACTGTATTGTTTCCACCTTGTGTGATAGCTCTGCACCGACTACACTAGGAGCAACACCGACCCTGTCGGACCGACACGAGAGGGCTCTGCTCGGCCTACGTGTACCCCATCTCGCTGCAAAACTTATCACGTATTGTTTGCACACCCGTCGCCACTTTCACCAAATGTGACGCTGTTCAGGTAATTCCTTCTTAGTGCTGGCACAGGAAAGTTCAATATAGACCAATCTGGTTAAGGTTCTTAAAATACATGTTGCCCTTAGGACAGTCGCATAAAGACCAGTTCTATAACGTACCTCTGAGAACCGTGATAAATACTAAACCTATTTGATCAATGAAAAATGTACTTCCTAGTTCCGATCACTAATTAAATGCCTCTCATAAGCAAAACGGAATCTGCCTCACTGAATCGTATTCTTGGAAGCCACTCTGCCATAACATTCTCTTTCTGACCCAGAGAAATCTGCACACACTTAGTAAAGAAAAAAGTTACCTTCAGATCTAGAATAGTCGTACGAGAGGAGCTTTATATTTCATTGAAGCACTTCACGTAGACAAACCCATCGCTGCTTTTATATATTGCTCATACGCACTATCTCTTTGTCAACGTCTTCATATGCAGCCAATTTCAAAAGTAAACCATTTGACGCCTAAGAGAGTACACTTTTCTCTAACACAGCCACGAGCAGAAGAGGTAAACAACGCTCGCTTTGTGCTCCTTCGACACTTGTAAAGCATTTCATAACGTCTGCACGCCTTCGCCATTTATCGTCTAATACCTCTCACGCTCCAAAGCACTTCAACAGAAAAATTACTGTAGTAGACGCCATAGGAAACTATGTCACAGCGTTCAGAGAAAACAGCATACGTTGCTTGCGAATAAATCGCAGTAATAACCTGAATCTGAGGAAGTTGGTGTGGTGTCACGGCCAGACACCACACTTGCTAGGTGGTAGCCTTTAAATCGGCCGCGGTCCATTAGTATACGCCGGACCCGCGTGTCGCCATTGTCAGTGATAGCAGACCGAGCGCCACCACACGGCAGGTCTAGAGAGACGTACTGGCACTCGCCCCAGTTGTACTTTGCAAGGAACGGTTCACTGACAAATACGCTCTCATTTGCCGAGCGATAGTTAGCATAGCCTTCAGCTACATTTGCTACGACCTAGCAAGGCGCCGTATCCAATTGATATTGAGATTCTATTAATGTATCATCAAGAGCGATGTTCTACAAATGTGGATTAAAGTTAAGTATTCCAGAAGCTACGTACTTTTCTTTATAGCATTCATTACGTATCCTGTTTCAGACTTCACGCCAGCGTGCGTGAGTTTAAGCGCGTGCCTTTCGGCTTCCTCTCATTGTGTCTAGGCTGTCTTGTCTAGACACAACAGTTGGCAAATGTGAAAATATGACAGACAAGTTTCAAAGTAAGCCGTTTCAAATGGATGTAGGTTGCAGTCGGTTAGCAGAGATGAATAGACTTGCACGGAATAAATTAGGATGGAGGGCAGCAATAAAAAGATCTATAGGATTCGGTCTGCATTCCAACTAACGAGAGAGAGTAATAATATGGTGCCTGCGAATTCGGGGAAACTGTACATAGGAATATACCGTGAATAAAAATGACGCATAATCTGAGTTTTTACTACTACAGTGTTGCACAAAATTTCCATGTCCAATCGACATCATCTACAGTACGTTTCTGTCCTCTGACATATTTGTGCTAGGAATATGCGTTATTGGCAAATTACAGATGCTGGTTTTCATTTTGTCATCGACTTCCAATCATGCATGGTCCACAATACTCGACCCAAAAAATTTGTATTTTTTACGTCGATGTTGAATGTTAAATTTATATAATGGCGTAAAAAGCCAATTACAGAAACGTATAACATCATTTTATTCATCAAAAAATACATTAGTAATTTGAATTACATATCACAGAACTTTCTATATGCAGACTATGCAAAGAACCCTTTTTAGGGAAACTTTCCCTTTAATCTGTTCTGTTGCTGACAGGGAACTTTACACTTTCAGAGAGCACCCCTGCAGAAGCTGATGACGTGGCTACATAGCTGAAATACTACAGTGCGCTTTTTTAAACTTCGAATATGTAGTAACGATGATGTAATTCTATACTTCTAACAACTCTTATTTAGTTGTAATTTCTGGTAAGCTCTGAATATGTATTAACGGTTATGTGATTCCATACTTCTAACTGATCTTGTTCAAGTTCTAGGATGCGATCGCTCAGATAATAACTCAACTATGATACGAACTGCGTTTCAGTTCCCGTTTGTAAATTATTCATTTCTTGTGATTTACGTAACGTTCACTCCATAACTCAAATTTGGATTCACTGCTTTCCTGTAATATTGCTCATCCTCACTGACAGTTGTTTCAACACGTGCTGGCAAATCCTTGATGGTATTGATTGCCTTCGAACTTCCTAAAATATCTTGAAAGTGTATATTCCTGAATCTGGGATCGATACAATACGTCTAATATGGTAATATGTACAGTTGGTAGGTAGCGCTTGTGAGTGTGTGTGGTTGCTATTCTGTCACTCTGCGCAACGGATTAATCTGAGATATACGCTTTACCATGTGGCTCCTGCAAGATGCAATTTCAACCCCCACACTACTACAGAAGTCAGACAGACGCTCCTAACGTTCTAAAGAGAAATGCCTGAAAAACTTTCAGCAATAAATATCTTCTGGAGTCGCCATCCGCTGTAAGGAAATGACACAAAAATTCACAAAATTTCTTACGTAACTAGTGGGATACTTGGGTACTGGAGTAGTGCTAGTTAGTGTAAGAAAAACATAAACTAACGAAAATTATTATTTATTTTGCAAAAATTCTGAGAAAATCACAATGGCACTTTTAATTATGAACCGAACACATTATTTCCGGGTTCTTTTCGGAATGTGAAGTTACCTCTTAAGGATAGGATTCGCTAATGAAATTTCTGTACAAAGTTTAAGATTGTTATTGACTTGGCAGAATGGCTGAGAGCCACCCCTACTCAACTTGAATAATTATCTGTTAGAATGTTGCTAGGTACGATCGAGGCTGTCACGTGTGAAATGCAGTGAAGTGTACTGTTTTGGAGGAAATATGGGGCTCGCAAGAGCTGTAGCACACAATATCGTAAGCTGCGATGACTGCTGTCTGTACCGCTCGCTGCTGACAAGATAACTCTCGTTGTGTCTTGATTGACCTTCACCAATCAAACTCTCCCTACGCCTTGATGAAGTCAAGGACTCCTATTCGCCCCTAGTCTAACTATTGGCATGGTACACCGGTCAGATAACCAGTCCATTGCGATGCCACTCAAAATTCGCTCTCAGGTGTTTAACTATAACTCTGTCCGTTCACATGGCACAATAAGTGTGGTGGCCAACACAGTGAACAACACTTAATCGCAAGGACTCAATATAGAGTCGCACTTCCATTCGCTCGTGACAGAGGTGCTCTCCCAGTGAAGTACTGAGGAGAGACTTGTTCCTCGCTCTTTGAGTACAAGTAAGAGCGAGCACGCTCTCGTTACATGTTCTCGCTCCAAGAGCGACAACAGAACGGCCCCTCTCTACACCAGACGTGAAGGGGTATATCTTTCAGTCTCTTCCATTACTCCTTCAACTCAAGGCGTCAGAAATATCGTCTGCAATCAGCATTGCTCTTCTAAAACGGGAGAATGACGTTTCGTTTAAGGCGACCAATCCGGAAATCTGTAGTATCGGCATTTGGCGTTTGCTGTCTCCCTGTGAAAATCTCTGAAACTGCGTGCTATGTGTAAAGAATGCGTAGGCTGGCCGCTCCCACACAATGTAGCGGAATTTTCTTTTAAGCCGAACATGGGGTCGTTCCTCTTCTCCCTCGGGCAAACGCTGTCCGCTCCACGGGCGGCCACCGGCCGACGTAGATAGCTTGGGACCGGCCTCCTGGCGTATGGTTGGTCTCCAGAAAGAAGTAAAAGCTTTTGTGACGGTCGTGTCTTGAAAGTGTATGTGTACGCCAGCCTCGAGTGTTTCAACCACGGTGCGCACTTGCGATTTATTAGTTATTTGTATATCGTTTACATGAATTCATACAACACTGTCTGTATCTTATCGAGTTTGGGTTCGAATGAAGCGTTTTGATGTGCGGAATATGATTCTGAAGGCGGAATATGTAAGCAATGAAGGTCAGGAGACCACGACGTCTTACACGCTTTTTGATTTCTATTGTGACGTTACTCCTCATTTCTCTCCAACAGTCTGTATTGATAAGTATACTTTGTTTGATCTTCAGCGTGCTATGTATTGGGATGACCTTACTGCTTGAAAAGTACATTTATAAACCTTTTCAGGCCACAGAAAGTCAGAACTGTGCAGAAGATGTACATTATCCACTGCTGTTAATATAATGGGTGCACCATGGCAGTTAACGAAACTATTAATTCAGTGGATGCAGCTGCAAAAAATCAGTCGCGTAGAACTTTTGAATTCCATGTAGTGGATAACTCTTGAATTAGCTTCGGTTCCAATTCTTCTCTTAGCTCATCTCTTGCTCCTACATTTCGTTGAAAATATCTTAGAATCTTTTTCACTGCAATAATCAACCCAGGCCTTTTGCAGTCTTTTGAACAGTTTTTTCTCCTGCCAAACTGAGAGTGTGAGCAAAACACGATACATGACCTTTGTCTTCGAACTGCTGTTTTTAGTCCCTTCGCCACTGCACTGGAGGTTTTTCTTTTCACTTTTCTTTTTTTCTTTTTTAGTCATCAGTCTTCTAACTTGTTTCATGCATCCCGCCACCAATTCTTCTAATGTGGTTGGTTGATTGATTTGGGGGAGGGTACCAAATAGAGAGGTCATCGGTTCCATCGGGTTAGGGAAAGATGAGGATGAAAGTTGGCCTTGCCCTTTCAGAGGAACCATCCTGGCATTTGCCTGAAGCGATTTAGGGAAATCACAGAAAACCTAAATCAGGATGGCCAGACGTGTGTTTGAACTGTCGTCCTCCTGAATGCGAGCCCAATGTGCTTAATACTGCTCGATCCTTAACTATGCATCGCAGAGCAGCAATTACAACCTAAGTCTTCAATTATTTGCTGGACGTATCCCAATATCTGTCCTGTACAGTTTTCACCCTCTGCTGCTCCTTGTAGAACCATTGAAGTTATACCCGGATGTCTTATCACATGTTCTATCATCCTGTCGTTTCTTCTTGTCACTGTTTTCCACATATTCCTTTCCTCGCCGATTCTGCGGAGAGCCTCCTCATTTCTTACCTAACCAGTTCACCTAATTTCCAGCATTTTTCTGTAGCAGCACATCTCATATGCTTCGATTCTCTTCTGTTCCGGTTTGCCGACCGTGATTCACTACCATAGCATGCTGTGCTCCAAACGAAGATTCCCAGAAATTTCTTCCTAAAATTAATGCCAATGGACGACTCTGGTAGACTTCTCTTAGTCCTTTTTAGCAGTTCTAGTCTGTTTTTATATCCTCCTTGTTCCGTCCGTGATGGGTTATTTTGGTTCCTAGGTATCATAATTCCTTAGTTTCATCTACTTCGTTCTCTGTTGTTTAATTTCTCAGTATTCTCGTTTCTGATACTTTGCATTAATCTCGTATTTCTTCGATTTACTCTTAGTCCATATTCTGTGCTCTTTACATTGTTTATTCCATTCAAAAGATCGTGTAACTCTTTTCGCCTTTCACTGAGGATAACGATGTCATCAGCACATCTTATCATTGAGACCCTCTCACCTTCAGTTTTAATGCCACTCTTGAACTGTCTTTTATTTCCATCACTGCTTCTTCGGTTTATACATTGAATACCAGGTGCATAAGACAACATTTCTGTCTTATGCTCTTCTGTAATCCGAGCACTTCGTTCTTGGTCTTCCATTCTTGTTGTTCTCTCTTAGTTCTTTTATACATTGTGCATTACCCGTCTTTCCTTATAAATTACCCGTATTTTTCTCAGAATTTCGAACATCCTGCACGATTTTACATTATCGCACGCTTTTGTAGAGCGACAAATCCTATGAAGTTGTCTTGATTTTTCCTCATTCTTGTTAAGGCTCATAATGGAAGTCGATGGAGTGAAACGGAAAAAGCACACAGAACTCTGGTTAGATTTGTATGGGTAATATCAACAGCAGGAGCAAAAGGGGTAACGGGAGTAAGATTCATTCTGAATGGGAAGGTTAGACAGAAAGTGAGTTATTATGAGCAGTTCAGTGATGAGAACAAATCCTTCAGAATCGACAGCAAACCATCGGTGTCAACGACAGTTCAGGTACATACGCCAAAGACGCGAGTAGAAGAGGAAGAGAGATAGGTAAATTACATGAGGATATTGAACGGGTAATTCAGCACGTAAAGGGGACGAAAATATAATACTCAAGGGGGACGAAAATGCGGTTATAGAAGGTGTAGAAGAAAGGAGTACGGGGAATTTTGTGCTTGGTAGTAGGAATGAGAGAGGAGAAAGACTAATTGAGTTCTGCAACAAATTTCACCAAGGAATAGCGGATACTCTGTTCACGAATCACAGGAGAAGGTATACTTGGAAAATTTAGGGAGACGCGATAAGATCTAAATTGAAATACATCGTGGTATATTATAGACTCTCATCACAATTTAATAAGGATTATGAGTAGGCCGAAGTGTGAGAGACTAGTCAGGAAGAATCAATACGCAAAGAAGTGAGATACGGCAGTATTACGGAATCAAGAGATACGCTTGAACCTCTCTAAGACTATAGACACTGCGACAATGGATGTTTCAGTAGGAGGTTCAGTGGAAGAGGAATGAACACCCCTAAAAAGAGCAATCACAGAAGTTGGAAAGAAAAACATAGGTACAAGGATGGTAGCTGCGAGCAAACCATGGGTACCAGGAGAAATACTACAGCTGATCGACCAAAGGAGGAAGTACAAAAATGCTCAGGAATACATAAATAAAAATCACTTAGGAATGAAATAAACAGAAAATGCAGGGAACCTAAGGCGAAATGCCTGCATGAAAAATGTGAAGAAATCGAAAAATAAATGATTGTCGGAAGGGCTGAAAAGTCAAAAAGACCTCCAGTGAAATTACTTGCAAGGGCCGTAACATCAAGAATGTAATGGGTATTCAACTGCTAAATGCAGAACAGACAACACATAATTGGAAAAAGTACACTGATGACCTCTATGAGGGGGAGGATTTGTCTGACGATGTGATAGAAGAAGAAAGATGAGTCGACAGGGGATCGATAGGGGATCCAGTTTCAGAATCAGAATTTAAAAGAGCTTTGCAAGACTTAAAATCAAATAAGGTAGAACGGATTGATAGCAAAAAATGGTTGAAATGGCTCTGAGCACTATGCGACTCAACTTCTGAGGTCATCAGCCGCCTAGAACTTAGAACTAATTAAACCTAACTAACCTAAGGACATCACACACATCCATGCTCGAGGCAGGATTCGAACCTGCGACGGTAGCGATCGCTCGGTTCCAGACTGTCGCGGTTAGAACCGCACGGCCACTCCGGCCGGAGATTGATACCATTATATTGGAATTTCTAAAATCATTAGGGGAAGGGGCAATAAAACGACTATCCACGTTAGTATATAGATCGTATGACACTGGCGGAAAACCATCATCCACACTATTCAGAAGTTTGCAACAGTCTATAAGTGTGAGAATTATTGCACGATCAGCATCTAAATTGTTGGCAAGAATAATTTACAGAAGAAAAGGAAACTGAGGATCTCTTTGATGACGATGAGTTTGGCTTTAGTAAAGGTAAAGGCACCATAGAAGCAGTTCTGACGTTGCCGTCGTTATTGTTGAAATCAGACTCGTTTACAATGTTTAAGCTCCCAAAATCGATATTTTCTAAGTATCTTCATCGAATGGAGTGGAGGGGTTATGTTCCGAAGAGATTGCAGATTGCAATGGAAGGCCATTGGCAGGCAACAACTGCAAACTATAAATGAAGTTGCACGTAAAAATGAAAAGTAATGAGAAGATATATCAAAATATGCAGAAAATATCAGAAGTAGTGACATACTGAAAGTTAACCTTCTTTGGACACTTCTTCTGAATGTAGGAGAACAAGCTAATGAAAGAAATATTCCTGTATTTCTGGAGCAATAAGTTAACAACGGAATGTATTACTTACACTGTATGTGGGAGTGGTGGTGCAGGGTTATAATAATAATAATAATAATAATAATAATGATAATGATAACAATAATAAAGAAAGGTAGCACCACTTATATTGGTGGTTAAAGAGGTAACCAAAATCTAAACTCTCAGTATGATTAACCGACAAGTCCAGAATCAAAGAATTAGCCTTGAGATCGCATGTCTATGAAATCATCTACATTCGTTTTAAAATAACACCAGTACTTAAAATTTCCAAATATGAAATTTATTTCTGAAAGTCAACTAATTTGTCATAGGTGTAAATGTACTGTCTAAAGCGACATATGAATTTGTGCTGGACCAGGACTCCAACCCGGGTTTCCCGCTTACAGAGTGCGGTCGCCTCACCACATCTTTTTTTTTTTTTTTTTTTTGAGCAGTCCGAGCACGCTCTTCGGACAGGCCCACACTTCCGTATGTTACACACCTATATATTTCTTATCATGGATTATTAATTAAATCACCCACAGTCACACATCTCGTGATTTCCATGCTGCTTTTAGAATCAAGATAATGAGAAATCATAAATATATGTGAATTGATGGGGGATCACTGCTGTCAGCTGCAGCGAGACATTACGCGGAATCAGCGGCGACGAGCGAAAAGGTGGATCGGGCCGGTATTCCCACCCGGGATCTCCTGCTTACTAGGAGGATGCTGTAACCATCTCGCCATCCGGCACTCAATATTATCACAACCGCGCGAACTACCTGAGCACGCCTCACAGGCGATCCACACTCCCATCGATCACCGCCTCTCCTCAGTCCCTGTCCGTTATACGCCCGTTCTCTACTCAGAGATTTCCACCGGAGGTCGGACGTATTTGGCATCCACACTGAAGAAGATGGATTCGCGTACCAGCTACACGTATCAGTTATATGAATGCGTGGTGTCTGTTCTTTCGGAAATGTCATCTTCTTCACAGGAATAAATTACAGTATTGGAAACTACACTACTCGCCATTAAAATTCCTGCACCAAGAAGAAATGCAGATGAAAAACGGGTATTCATTGGACAAATATATTATACTAGAACTAACATGTGATTACATTTTCACGCAATTTGGGTGCATAGATCCTGAGAAATCAGTACCCAGAACAACCACCTCTGGCCGTAATAACGGCGTTGGTACGACTGGGCATTGAGTCAAACAGAGCTTGGATGGCGTGTACAGGCACAGCTGCCCATGCAGCTCGAACACGATACCACAGTTCATCAACAGTAGTGACCGGCGTATTGTGAAGAGCCAGTTGCTCGCCACCATTGACCACACGTTTTCAATTGGTGAGAGATCTGGAGAATGTGCTGGCCAGGGCAGCAGTCGAACATTTTCTGGATCCAGAAAGGCCCGTACAGGACCTGCAACATGCGGTCGTACATTATCCTGCTGAAATGTAAGGTTTCGCAGGGATCGAATGAAGGGTAGAGCCACGGGTCGTAACACATCTGAAATTTAACGTCCACTGTTCAAAGTGCCGTCAATGCGAACAAGAGGTGGCCGAGACGTGTAACCAATGGCACCCCATACCGTCAAGCCGGGTGATACCCCAGTATGGCGATGACGAGTACACGCTTCCAACGTACGTCCACCGCGATATTGTCAGACACGGATGCGACCATCATGATGTTGTAAATGGAACCTGGATTCATCCGAAAAAATGACGTGTTGCCATTCGTGCACCCAGATTCGTAGCTGAGTACACCATCGCAGACGCTCCTGTCTGTGATGCAGCGTCAAGGGTAACCGCAGCCATGGTCTCCGAGCTGATAGTCCATGCTGCTGCAAACGTTGTCGAACTGTTCCTTCAGATGGCTGTTGTCTTGCAAACGTCCCTATCTGTTGACTCAGGGATCGAGACGTGGCAGCACGATCCGTTACAGCCATGCAGCTAAGACGCCTGTCATCTGGACTGCTAGTGATACGGCCGGCCTGTGTGGTCAAGCGGTTCAAGGCGCTTCAGTCTGGAACCGCGCGACCGCTACGGTCGCAGGTTCGAATCCTGCCTCGGGCATGGATGTGTGTGATGTCCTTAGGTTAGTTAGGTTTAAGTAGTTCTAAGTTCTAGGGGACTGATGACCTCAGATGTTAAGTCCCATAGTGCTCAGAGCCATTTGAACCATTTGCTAGTGATACGAGGCCGTTGGGATCCAGCACGGAGGTCCGTATTACCCTCCTTAACCCACTGATTCCATATTCTGCTAACAGTCGTTGGATCTCGACCAACGCGAGCAGCAATGTCGCGATACGATAAACCGCAATCGCGATGGGCTACAGTCCGACCTTTATCAAAGTCGGAAACGTGATGGTATCCATTTCTCCTCCTAACACGAGGCATCACAACAACGTCTCGCCAGGCAACGCCGGTCAGCTGCTGTTTGTGTATGAGAAATAGGTTGGAAACTTCATGTGAGCACGTTGTAGGTGTCGCCACCGGCGCCAACCTTGTGTGAATGCTCTGAAAAGCTAACCATTTGCATATCACAGCAGCTTCTTCCTGTCGGTTAAGTTTCGCGTCTGTTTTACGTCATCTTAGTGGTGTAGCAATTGAAATGCCCAGTTGTGTAGTTCGTCATCAAATACAGATTTATGAATCTCACACATACGATTTCAAATTCAGGCTAACATTTACACAAGACTATCTTCAAATCGTAACCACCAGAGGTGTGAAGCAACACTTTAGCTTAAATCAGGGCCACGAATTACATACTATTGAAAAAATGGTTCAAATGGCTCTGAGCACTATGGGACTAAGCATCTATGGTCATCAGTCCCCTAGAACTTAGAACTACTTAAACCTAACTAACCTAAGGACAGCACACAACACCCAGTCATCACGAGGCAGAGAAAATCCCTGACCCCGCCGGGAATCGAACCCGGGAACCCGGGCGTGGGAAGCGAGAACGCTACCGCACGACCACGAGCTGCGGACTATTATTGAACAAGGAGCTACAAACATGTCAGCAATAATTACAATCGTACAGAAAGAATCCACACCAACGGCCATTCAATAGGCCCCACAAGTTAACGAAGAATCTCTCACTATTAATTAGTAATGAAGAGGAAGCGTTCACCAAACGTCCATAACCCAGTGGACCTTGGCACGCAACAGGTTTGTATGGAGCCAAAAATCCAGCTGTCTTGTAAGCCAGAAAGATCAGATGACGCTTCAAAATCAAATGCAGCCTGAAAAATTCATTGCTGTGTCGTACTCGTCGCCAGACCGAGACAGCAAACTGTGTCCGCAGGGCGCAAGCTGTCCACCAGAGGTCTGCTTGTTGGGCACTCGACAGGTACGGGCTGATCCCCGGAAAGCGGCGCCCTCTTATCAGCTGCGGTAGACGTCAACGCTTCGGGGCGCCGTGTGCAGGCAGCACAAGAGCCACTGTGCTCTTGTAAAAGGCTGCCTGCGTACGTGATCGAACTGAACCGTCACACGTACAGAAATAAGAAAAGATCTAGAAACGTCATCATCAAGTAATCGAAAATACCAGAAAGAAATTTTCAAGAATAAAATTCTAAATTAAGACGTGTGTCACTTGTAACACCTTGGTCGACTTTCTCGCTACCAGAGATTCTTTTCTAATCGGGCCCGTGGAATGAGAGGGTGATCGGCATGGCCACGGAGTGGACGAGAAGGCCGCTGTGGCCGAGCCTTGGATACTCGCATTCTGGAGGACGGCAGCTCAAACCCGCATCCGGCCATCCTAATTTAGGTCTTCCATTATTTCTCTAAATCGGTTCAGGCAAATGCCGACATGGTTTGAAAGGGCACAGGAGGCTTCCTCCCCCGTCCTTTCCTAATCCGGTGGGACCGACGACCTCGCTGCTTGGTCCCCTACCCCCAAATCAATCAATCAAACGAGCTTTGGACAGTCGACTGATGATGACAGACAGCCAGCTGGAGCCACTGGAACAAGCAGTATCGTTTGAAGCCGTCGCCGTCGAAGTGGTGGGAGCGACGGAGGAGCCTGGGACGATTTGACACGGTGACCGAGGTGGCGTCAGTAACGGGGGGGGGGGGGGGGGGGGGGCGTTGGACCTCAAGTCGTCGGAGCATCAGTTGCTGAAGCGACAAAAAGAAGACAGCTCTGGGAGGAGCCAAGTCCAAAGGCCTTAAGAAGCCTGTATGCGGGACAGTCAGCGCGGACGGGGCTACCGTGTGGACAACAATATGGGCGATCAGTTGCTGTTTTTTCCGGCTGTACACACAACAGTTCCAGTGCTGCCGACAGGACCGCTTCATGTCACAAGCAGCACAAGTTAAGTGCTTTCGCAGCTGGCGGTAGAATCCTGATGGCACTGTGACTAAGGCGCGGTGCTAGGTGTTCAGTACGAACCGTGCATTGAATGTAGCCACCTCTCTAAAACGCTTCCTACGCGGAAGCCTATGGGTGCTGTGTAATTAGTTGTTTGTATCCGGAGCATGCGAAACGTGCGACAGAGTACGCTGTGAAGCAGAGTAGGCATAATTATGTTATTACATACTGTTAGCCTGATAAGACATATTAAGCAGAAACTAACAACTGTGAGTGCTAATCATGTAATGCCCCTACCTAATGTAATATTAGGTAATGTAATAATAAAAATAGTAAAATATGACTGCATGGACAGAGAAGCATTAATGAATGTTTTGGAAGAGTTTGGGGTAGATGATACATCAAGAAAGCTCACTAACGAAGTGTCAAAACTAAAATTTGTGGCTGAGATTTTAGAACCCTTTGCAATCAGAACGGGCGTAGGACTCGGAGATGGACTAGCCTACTCCTTTTCAACTGCGTCTTTTAAAAAGTCGTTCGAAAGTGGAGAAAGTTCTTAGCCCAAGAAGAAACAAATGAAGAGCGGTTCAGACTTGGTCCTAAGAGCAAAGGGGTGTTCATTGACCGCTTGGCGTTTGCAGATGATATGGCCATTTTAGCTAACAACATAGAGTCAGCAGTCAAGGTCAATAGACTGTCAGAAATTGCTGAAAAAGCTGGACTCCAAGTCTCTATTCAAAAGACAAAACATAAGACGAACATCTGTGATGGACCTGAATGTACGATCACCAATCTGGGAAAAGTCGAAGGAATTAAGAATTTCAGGTATCTCGGTGAAGTCATCCAGGAGACTGGATTAGAAGAATAAGCAATTAATGTCGGGATGAGGAAGTTACAAATGGTTCAAATGGCTCTGAGCACTATGGGACTTAACATCTGAGCTCATCAGTCCCCTAGAACTTAGAACTACTTAAACCTAACTAAGGACATCACACACATCCATGCCAGAGGCAGGATTCGAACCTGCGACCGTAGCGGTCGCGCGGTTGCAGACTGAAGCGCCTTTAACCGCGTGGCCACACTGGCCGGCCTAGAGGAAGTTACACCAGGCATACAAACTGACAAAGAATACCTATAACAAAAAGGCTCTGAGTATAGGGGCTAAATTCCGACATTATAGTACAGTTGTAAAACCTGAGGGTTTATATTCATCCGAATCTTTGACCATGAACAGACAAGATCAAGCTGAGCGGCTGGAAAAGCGAGACCATAGGATATTAAGGAAAATCCTAGGTAATAGATGGGTTGATGGACAATGGGGAATGAGAGCAAAAACTTGTACAGCAAGAGAAAACCTATCACAGCATCCACCAAGAAGAGACGACTGCTATTTTACGGTCATCTCATGAGGATGGACGGTGACCGACTAACAAAAAGAATATGGAGTATCATCACAATCTAAGAAAATAAGGCGAGATCGTTCGAAGAATGTGAAAGAGACCTTAGGCAGATTGGCATCTCAAAGAGAAATTCCTGACAGGAACAAATTTAGAAGACTGGTGAACAACTACCAAGGTTTTAAACTGGCATTAACGTCAAAAAGACCTGGAACAAGAACAAGACATAGACACTACAATGAAATTCGTTGTCACCACGGAATCCATAGAGGCTGAACTCGAAATAAAAAAAAATAAAATATTGCAATACTCTGGCTGCGAGTACAGCGGTGATGCGCTACCGTAACTGAGACGACAACACTCATTGCTGTAAAGATAAAAGAGCATCTATGCTTTTTGTAATTGTTGGAGATAAGGGATGGCGATTGGACATTGTTTTTTTTGGGTCAGATACTTAGTTTGCATGTAGACGTAATTTGAAGTGCAGAGGTGATACAACTTGTAATCGCAGTTATCAAGAATAAAAAATTATTTTGTGAAAAAGAAGGTAAATATCGTCTACGAACTTTTATTCGATGTTGGACCCCCGGACCTTCATAAAACGATTAGTGTGTTTAATCATCCAGTGCAAAGTGATTTCTTCGCAAATTAACAATACTGGGTGAATCTGCTACAATAACGGTCCGAACGACGCGAAATATTTCACCGTCAGATTGTGTGTTAAAGCGACCAGTTTTTTTAGTACGAAGATACTGCCACTGTTGTTCAACCTTCTCATTCTAAAAGTGTTTCCAGAGAATCTTACGGCGACTGCGAGTACTTTAGCTGCCACGAGAGACGGAGTTTTCATCGCGAGTTGTAGCAGTTTTCTCCAACCTTGCCTGGGGTTCTCTCAGGACCAGAGAAACGGAAACCTCCGACCGCCAACTCATCCTGTACTTAAGCCGTTCTCTCCTTACAGCAGCTACGAAGAAAACATATTTTATCGACAGTCAAGGCCGGCCACCGTGGTCGAGCGGTTCTAGGCGCTTCACTCTGGAACAGCACGATCGCTACGGTCGCAGGTTCGAATCCCGCCTCGGGTGTGGATGTGTGTGATGTCCTTAGGTTAGTTAGGTTTAAGTAGTTCTAAGTTCTAGGGGACTGATGACCTCAGATGTTAAGCCGCATAGTGCTCAGAGCCATTTGAACCATTTTTGTAGTCAAACTTTCCACAGATTTTTATATAAAACAGGTAAAAAAATTTAAAATCTATGCATCTAGGCAAAAAATCAAAAGAGAGTTTAAACGCAGTGTCTGTCTTATCTGTGTCAAAGTCAAAGGTCAAGTTAATTAATTTTTCTTTATGACATAGCAATTCATTAGAATCAGATGGTTACTCCAGTGGTTTTAAGAGTTGGTTTTGTTGTTGATAGAATGTGATTACGCCTGTGGGTTATTCTTAATACATAAATATTTTGTTGTTACCGCTTTTGTGTAAAGCAGCTGTTATAAGGGACAGGCAAATGAAACCGAGACAAATGGGGGAAAAATGTAGGTAGACTGTTTATTATTTCAAAACTAAGCGCCTCAACTGATAATACAGTTATCTCACTGTGAGATAAGACGGCCAGAGCCTTCATGAAAAATGTTTGCGGTTGCCTACGGAACCATGACTTTACCCAGGCGTACCCCTCTTCGTCCAAAACAAATCCACAGCCACAAACGTATTTCTTCATGGCTCCACAAATATGGAAAACGCATGGAGAGAGATCGGGATTACGTGGAGGATGTGTAAGGACCCTCCCACAAATTGCGAAGATCGTTTAGAGTACAGTGTAGAATTATCACTGGGAAATCCCTACGCACCCTCCATTCAGGAACCCTGAAAAAAGAAGTTCGCAGCTGTCGATGTGCTTTGGACGAAGAGGTGCCCGCCTGGGTACAGTAATGGTTCCGTAGGCAACAGCAAACATTTTCCCATGAACCGCCTTGTCTCACAGTGGAATAAACGTATCAACAGTTATGGCGATAGTTTTTGAAATAACAGTTTTCTTACTTTTTTCCATCTGTCTCTTTTAGATTTGACTGCCCCTTATACATACTCTCTGACCGAACAGGCCTCGGCAGGCCCAGCGGTATCGAAAGATCGCCGTGTCATCCTCAGCCGACAGGCGTCACTGCTTGCGGATGGGGAGGGGCATGTGGTCAGCACACCGTTCTCCCTGACGTTGTCAGTTTTGGTGACCAGAGGTTGAGTTGACAGGAACCGGTGTTACCACTGCGGCAAAGCTGGCTCTACATACCGGGTGGTTATAATTAAAGTGAAGCTACCGACGGAGGCCCAGTGTGGGATGTAATCATCCTATAGCAGATAAACTTTTGTAGATATGCTAATGCATTAATCTACATACATATTTACATATATACTCCGCTAGCCACCAAGCGGTGTGTGGCGGAGAATGGTGATCATTGCGCGATTTGAAAGTTGGTGGTAATAATATATGCTCTACATCCTCCGCAAGACCGCTACGGTCGCAGGTTCGAATCCTGCCTCGGGCATGGATGTTTGTGATGTCCTTAGGTTAGTTAGGTTTAACTAGTTCTAAGTTCTAGGGGACTAATGACCTCAGCAGTTGAGTCCCATAGTGCTCAGAGCCATTTTTCTGTATCCTCGGCGAAGATCGGATTTCGGAATTTAGTGAGCAGCTCCTTCCTTTTAGCGCGTCGTCTGTCTGCAAGTGTGTCCCACTTCAAACTTTCTGTGAGATTTGTAACGCTCTCGCAATGGCTAAATGTACCAGTCACGAATCTTGCCGCTCTTCTTTGGACCTTCCCAATATCTTGAATCAGACCCGACTGGTAAGGGTCCCATACAGACGAACAATAGTCTAAGACCGGAGGAACTAACGTATTGTAAGCAATTTCCTTTGTTGAAGGACTGCATTTCTTCAGGATTCTACCAATAAACCGCAATCTAGAGTTCGCCTTGCCCGTTACTTGCGTAATCTGATCATTCCATTTCAGATCATTTCGAATGGTCACACCCAGATACTTGACGGATGTTACCGCTTCCACAGACTGGACGTTTATTTTGTACTCGTATATTAACGGGAATTTTCGCCTTGTTATACACAGTAGATTACACTTGCTAATATTGAGAGATAACTGCCAGTCACTACACCACTCATTTATTTTCTGCAAATCCTCTTTAATTTGTTCCCAACTTTCGTGTGATACTACTTTCCTGTAGACTACAGCGTCATCGACAAACAGTGTAATGCCGCTGTCAATACCATCAACCAGATCGTTTATGTAAATCGTAAAACGCAGCGAACCTATTACGCTGCCCTGGGGCACACCTGAAATTAGGTAGTCTATTTACGCTAGAAGACAAATTTCTTGTAATTGTGGCCACCAAATGCAAATATTGCTGCGTTTGACGGTATGACATCCACTCACAAGGGGACCTCCCCATCGCACCCCCCTCAGATTTAGTTGTAAGTTGGCACAGTGGATAGGCCTTGAAAAACTGAACACAGATCAATTGAGAAAACAGGAAGAAGTTGTGTAGAACTGTGAAAAAATAAGCAAAATATACAAACTGAGTAGTTCAAGTCAAGATAAGCAACAATAAGGAGGATAGGAACGCAGGAGCGCCGTGGTCTTGTGGTAACGTGAGCAGCTGCGGAACGAAAGGTCCTACGTTCAAATCTTCCATCAAGTGTAAATTTTAATTTTTTATTTTCAGTTTATGTGACAAACTCTTATGTTTTCATCACTTTTTTGGGAGTGATTATCACATCCACAAGAAAACCTAAATCGGGCAAGGTAGAAGAATCTTTTTACCCATTCGCCAAGTGTACAAGTTAGGTGGGTCGACAACATATTCCTGTCATGTGATGCACATGCCGTCACCAGTGTCGTATAGAATATATCAGATGTGTTTTCCTGTGGAGGAATCGGTTGACCTATGACCTTACGATCAAATGTTTTCTGTTCCCATTGGAGAGGCACGTCCTTTCGTCTACTAATCGCACGGTTTTGCAGTGCGGTCGCAAAACACAGACACTAAACTTATTACAGTGAACAGAGATGTCAATGAACGAACGGACAGATAATAACTATGCAAAAATAAAGAAAGTAAAATTTTCAGTCGCGGGAAGACATGAACCAAGGATCTTTCGTTCAGCAGCTGCTCACGCTACCACGGGACCACGGCGCTTCTAAACACATTTCGTCCATGATGTTGCTTATGTGGCCCATGGACTACTCAGTTTGTATATTTTGCTTATTTTTTCACAGTTCCACTCAACTTCTTCCTGTTTTCTCAATTGATCTGTGTTCAGTTTATCAAGGCCTATCCACTGTGCCAACGTATAACTAAATCTGAGGGGGGTGCGATGGGGAGGTTCCCTTGTCAGTATTTGATAATCCATAACGTGAGTGTACAGTATGGCTATCGGGAAGAGAGACCGCGCGCTGCAAACTGTTTTATGTGAGCTGCAGTTATTACAGTGCTGTATTGAGAGAGTATCGCCTTCTGAAGGGTTTGAGGAAAGGCCCGATGCCATTAAGTGGTTTATTGAAAAAAGTCGGAAATACGGGGCAGATTGATGTGACACATTTAAGAGGAAGGCGACTTATCTCGGTGGAAGCTCTTAACGATGTTGCTATATCTGAACATGCAGCATGTGCCCTGGATAGAGCTCCTGCTAGTGCAGTGTTACGAGAATTTTCCATCATGTGGTGAACAGTACGGAGATTATTTTACACTGGCACCCGTAAAAGATCCAGATGGTGCAGCAACTGAAACCTCAAGTTCCACAGAAAAGTTCTGAATATTCTCTTCAGTTTCTGGCACCGATCGAAGCTGACGATCTGTGAACAGGCGATATTCTATGGAGTGACGAGGCACAGCGAACTTTCGAATCTGGGAACTGTTAAACCTCGTGCTGTGCACAAGGAGCCATTGCAATCGCCGTAAGTGACTGTGTGGCGTGGATTCACAAAAACCTTTCCTCTCGGTCCTTTCTTCGTAGAGAATGCACGGGTATACCGTGACATCTGCAAGTTATCTTCTTGTACAGCATGTGATTCCTGTTTTGAAAGAACTGAACTGTTTTGATGCAGGATGGAGCAACACGTCGTGCCTGTCGCCCGATGAAATATCTGCTTAAAGCAACCTTCCAGAGGTTCTCCAGACGCGTGGACTGCAAGATCACTTGATCTGAGTTCATGTGAATTTCGGCTCTGGGGGAAGAACGCGATTACGTGGGACACGTTCGGTTTCTGCCTGAACTGAATGCCTCTTTACAGGAACACATTGCTCATAATTCACCAGCACTGCTGCAAGCAGCTGTCCATCACGTCGAAGTCTCTGGAGACCATATTGAAGAAATTTTATAATCAGTGGTTAATAATATAATCTACATTATGTCATTTCCACTTGTTTCACCTTTTATGCCCACGATCCGTTCCTAATGCAGAATACATGTAAACAATTCTATACGTGTTTCTTTCATTCACAGCACCAGATTCGCACCTGGTAGCCAAAACTGGAACTAATTTTTTTCCAGCAAAAGCGTTTCCTCATTAAGCATTAGAACATTAACAAGTTTTGCTGCCATACAATAAATGCAGGCCCACACTGGGTCCCTGTGAGTAGCTACACTTAAATTACAACCACCTGGTGTGTTGTTATATAGAACGTTATTCAGAGGCAAGCGTTGGTAGCTAGGTAGTGTTGCGGGGAGTTAGTGCTACAGTTGCCTAGCGACGATGTAATAGCAGATCAAGGTGTACTTAGAGGTTCTTTACTGTTCCTAGATAAGGCTAAGTATTGTTTGGTCGTAAGTCTTACAAATGATTCAAATGGCTCTGAGCACTATGCGACTTGACTTCTGAGGTCATCAGTCGCCTAGAACTTAGAACTAATTAAACCTAACTAACCTATGGACATCACACACATCCATGCCCGAGGCAGGATTCGGACCTGCGACCGTAGCGGTCGCTCGGCTCCAGACTGTAGCGCCCAGAACCGCACGGCCACTCCGGCCGTAAGTCTTACAGTATCACCCTAAATTATTAAATTGTTGCTTCTTTGTCCGTGAAGGGCAGGGCTTAATTTGTTTTGGACTTGAATTTTATTCTGATATGATTATTAGGATATTTGTGCTATTGAATAATTTAGCCCTACTGAAAATTATTTCGGGCTACAGAAATAAATCTATCATATTTTTGCTAATCGTTTGCTGCTCTGTTGTTTGACGTTTGAATGCTTATTAAAATGACTGTTAAACCGAGCCCCAAGTCAGCAGAACAACTCCAGCCCAAATCCCACTACACCTATATCCCACGCTATAGAAGGCTTTCAAGGGGAATTACCGAATAAATCAGGAAAACCATGGACAGAAGGAAGGGGGCGATATCATGGGCAGAAAGTGAAGAAGTACTAGAAAAATAAGAAATATCAAATAATAGAGATAAATTGAAGTTCATCTACAGCTGCATGGATACTCTGCAAATCACATTTAAGTGCCTGGCAGAGGGCTCATCGAACCACATTCACAATTCTCTATTTGTCCAATCTCGTATAGCGCGCTGAAAGAATTAACACCGATATCTTTCCGTACGAGCTCTGATTTCCCTTATTTTATGGTTGTGTTCGTTCCTCCCTATGTAGGTCTGTGTCAACAAAATATTTTCGCATTCGGAGGAGAAAGTTGGTGATTGGAATTTCGTGAGAAGATTCCGTCGTAACGAAAAACGCCTTTCTTTTAATGATTTCCAGCCCAATTCCTGTATCATTTATGTGACACTCTCTCCCATATTTCCCGACAATACAAAAAGTGCTGCCTTTCTTTGAACTTTTTCGATGTACTCCGTCAGTCCTATCTGGTAAGGATCCCACACCACGCAGCAGTATTCTAGAAGAGGGCGGACAAGCGTAGTGTAGGCAGTCTCCTTAGTAGGTCTGTTAATTTTTCTAAGTGTCCTGCCAATAAAACGCAGTCTTTGGTTAGCCTTCCCCACAACATTTTCTATGTGTTCCTTCCAATTTAAGTTGTTCGTAATTATATTACCTAGGTACTTAGTTGAATTTACGGCTTTTAGATTGGACTGATTTATCGTGTAACCGAAGTTTAACGAGTTCCTTTTAGCACTCATGTGGATGACCTCACACTTTTCGTTGTTTAGGGTCAACTGCCACTTTTAGGACCATTCCGATATTTCTTATAAATCGTTTTGCAGTTTGTTTTGATCTTATGATGACTTTATTAGTCAAAAATGGTTCAAATGGCTCTGAGCACTATGGGACTCAACTTCTGAGGTCATTAGTCCCCTAGAACTTAGAACTAGTTAAACCTAACTAACCTAAGGACATCACAAACATCCATGCCCGAGGCAGGATTCGAACCTGCGACCGTAGCGGTCTTGCGGTTCCAGACTGTAGCGCCTCGAACCGCTCGGCCACTCCGGCCGGCGCTGGTCAGATTGTCTCCCAAATCGTTTATATAGATAAGGAACAGCAAACGGCCTATAACATTACCTTGGGGAAAGCCAGAAATCACATCTGTTTTATTCTATGACTTTCCGTCAATTACTACGAACTGTGACCTCTCTGATAGGTAATCACAGATCAAGTCACATAACTGAGACGATATTCTATAGGCACTCAATTTCACTACGAGCCCCATGTGTGGTACAGTGTCAAAAGCCTTCCGGAAATCCAGAAATACGTAATCGATCTTAAATCCCTTGTCAATAGCACTCAACACTTCATGTGAATAAAGAGTTAGTTGTGTTTCACAGGAGCGATGTTTTCTAAACCCATGTCGACTGTGTGTCAATAGACCGTTTTCCTCGAGATAGTTCATAATGTTCGAACACAATACATGTTCTAAAATCCTGCTGCATATCGACGTTAACGATATGGGCCTGTAATTTAGTGGATTACTCCTTCTACCTTTCTTGAATATTGGTGTGACCTGCGCAGTTTTCCAGGTCTTTGGGTACTGACGTTATTATGTGGTTTTAGTTAGACAATCGGGAGGTTAAAGAAATCATGAGCTTATAAACTTAACTGATACCTAGAAGGCACGTAAATTATTATGCGGAGCTTGTCTACATCTACATCTAAATACATATTCCGCAATCCACCATACGGTGCGTGGCGGAGGGTACCTCGTACCACAACTAGCATCTTCTCTCCCGGATCCACTCCCAAACAGAACGAGGGAAAAATGACCGCCCATATGCCTCTGTACGAGCCCTGATCTCTCTTATCTTATCTTTGTGGTCTTTCCGCGAAATGCAAGTTGGCGGTAGTAAAATTGTACTCCAGTCAGCCACAAATGCTGGTTCTCTCAATTTCCTCAGTAGCGATTCACGAAAAGAACGCCTCCTTTCCTCTAGAGACTCCCACCCGAGTTCCTGAAACATTTCCGTAACACTCTCGTGATGATCAAACCTACCAGTAGCAAATCTAGCAACCCGCCTCTGAATTGCTTATGTGTCCTCCCTCAATCCGACCTCATAGGGATCCCAAACGCTCGAGCAGTACTCAAGAATAGGTCGTATTAGTGTTTTATAAGCGGTCTCCTTTACAGATGAAGCACATCTTCCCAAAATTCTACCAATGAACCAAAGACGACTATCCGCCTTCCCCACAACTGCCATTACATGCTTCTCCCACTTCATATCGCTCTGCAATGTTACGCCCAAATAATTAATCGACGTGACTGTGTCAAGCGCTACACTACTAATGGAGTATTCAAACATTACGGGATTCTTTTTCTTATTCATCTGCATTAATTTACATTGGTTGCATTTACGCAGGTCGGCCGGGGTGGCAGGTGGAAGCGGCCGCCACACGCCTCAGCGCTGTGGGGTCCGCCGCCCGCTGCCTGCAGCCTGGCCCCAGGCGGAGAGACGAGCGCTGCTGCAATATTCATCGCGGACCGCCGGCCACGCCGGAATCTCGGCGTCCCGGCCTCCCCGCACACCGGGGTCTTCCGCAGGGCACCAGCTGGGGGTGTGGAATCAGTCACTGGTCCACAGTCTGCTCCAGGAATGGAGCTCGCCGATGCCGCCACAATGACGTCGGTTAGAAAGGAACAGGTGCCCAAAACGTAATGTGCAGATTCATGCTACATGCGTATGTCGATGTTGTCGTCGTTTTCAATCCGAAGACTGGTGAGATGCTGCTCTCCACAAATCGCTCAAAAGAGAAAAGGCCGCTGGACCTGATGGGCTACCAGTTTGATTTTACACAGAGTAGGGCAAACCTTGGTAACTTCAATAAGATTCTTCAGGGTATCAGACCGCATCGTCATAATTTTAAATTGCGCCAACGTTTCGGCCAGCGTTGCAGCTAGCCTTCATCAGGGCCTTACGTTACATACAAACCTTGGTAAGTTCGTGGCATTGCTTATTTCGTGATACTTTGTGGATTCCTCTTCACGGATTTATCAACCATTCTAGAAGTGCAATCGCTGACCCACAAATAGCAGCACACGTCCCCTACCTGCAGCGGCAATTCACGCCGCGCTACCAGCGGTCTTGGCAGCACAGCGAGTAATTTTCTTCCGTTGGGGGTAGTTGTCTTTCACTTTCCCGCTGCAGAATCCCACGTGTTTTCAAAGTGCTGATTACTCCTCATATTAACAAGATGAAAACTGTTGATTTTGCACAGTTGTTTATGTGATATAAATAAATGTTTCTGATTAATGCTCAAGGTATTCAGTCGCGTTGCCATTCTGTCTGCGTCTTGAACCTGAGAGAATGGCGTGCTTTTGGCTGCTGACCGCCTGCCCGCTCATTAACTCGTCAAGCTCCGGCACGAATGCGCCACACTTGTGGCGTGGCGGGTGCTGGACTTAGGAAACTTTACTGATGTGGGGAGCTGGTGTACTGCCAGCCTTCGCCCTATGAAGGACTTTGGCCGACGGACTGCAAGTTGTCTATGATCCGACTGGGATAGGCGCGTCCTTGCGGCCCTCTAGCCACCTAGGCGTCACTGCCATCCATCGTCTTCGGCCACGCCTGGTTGGAGACTGGATGCGCTGGGGTGCATAGCTGGCGAAACTTCGGACGACGTGAGCGGACCATGCTCGTTCTTCGCTGTTGACCCACAGGACACCGCGGAAGCTCCCTGCCGCGACCCAGGGCAATGGACGTCATAGGCGCCATCGGGGCGTGACCGCTTTCCGCCCTGACGGCCACAAAGACGGCCGACGCACTGTACAAGGAAATAAACATCTGCCAACGCTAAAACAGTTTCACTATACGCTCTAGCGTGGATCCGCCTTCTGTCTCACCATTTCTCTCCCCTAGCCGCCCCAAATAAGCTTGGTCGCATAGTATTAAGAACTAAGTTCCTCCTTTTTGTGATGGTTCGATTCCGGCGCCAGCGACCGCCACTTCTACATCCTGCCGAGTGGCGCCTCCGGCGGCCGCTGCGACTGATACGGCGCTCCGGGATCGGTCGTGCGCGTGCTGCTGGCAGCGTGCGGGCATCGCCTTCCGCAGGTGAACGAAATAAGCTTCTCGCTGCGGCGGAGTGGGCTAATTGAGAGTGGCTGTAGTCTCTGCCCTGCTTTTCCGTTGGACTGGTCGGGAAGCATGCTTGATTGACCAGAGATTCCAAGCCGTTGCTGCAGCGAGTCAGTATGAAGAATTAGAAGCGGCCCGCTGGAACTTTATTCACGTAACAAAACACCCTTGCCCGAACACACCCTGGGGCATCAATGCTTACAAATCTTTATTTTTTTGTGATATTTTACAGTACAGCATCACCGGTCTAACTGTGTTGATGAGGCAGTAAATTTACCCATAAGGCAGTGACTGCGTCACTGCAATTCACTTCGGAGGTGTGGCGGTGGGACTTCTAGTCCCGTACCATCCTCTGACGGTAACAGTACTGCATCAGTAAAGCAGAGATATTTGGCCTAACGTGGGCGGGTAGGGTGTGAAAATGTTGGGCGTAGAATGGGGGCTAGAGGTTCCAAGCCGTTGCTGCAGCGAGTCAGTATGAAGAATTAGAAGCGGCCCGCTGGAACTTTATTCACGTAACAAAACACCCTTGCCCGAACACACCCTGGGGCATCAATGCATACAAATCTTTATTTTTTTGTGATATTTTACAGTACAGCATCACCGGTCTAACTGTGTTGATGAGGCGGTAAATTTACCCATAAGGCAGTGACTGCGTCACTGCAATTCACTTCGGAGGTGTGGCGGTGGGGCTTCTGGTCCCGTACCATCCTCTGACGGTAACAGTACTGCATGCGTGGGCGGGTGGGGTGTGAAAATGTTGGGCGTAGAATGGGGGCTAGTCCCGTTAGAAGGGACAATTTTTTTTTTTTTTTTTTTTTTTTTTTTTTTTTTTTTTTTTTGTGGTCCTGTACCACCCTCTGACGGTGAGAGTGCTACATGAGTCAGGCAGAAAAGTTTTGCCTAACATGGGCGGGTGAAGGCGTGGCGGTGGGATTTGGAGTCCCGTACCAGTTTTTTACCTCAGGGAGTCACACCTAGTGATACGTTGCTGGCGACCACGGGGCCCCGAGCTGAGTCCTGGCATTGCTTCCACTTACTTATGCCAGGCTCCTCACTCTTATCTTTCCTATCTGGCCACCCTCGGCCAGCTCTTGTTCTTTTCCGACCCTGACGCTATTAGGTTTCGAGGGCTAGGGGTCTTTCATTTTCCAACCTATACTTCTCATGCAGCGTCTGACCCGGAGCGGGCGGCTGCAAAAGGCGTCTGTATCCCATGTTAGGGGCGGCCTCCAGAACTGCGGAAGGCAACGGAATACCACCGCAGATTATCTTCCCTGCATAATGCAGTCTCCATTTTATGCACAAAAATGGCTTCCTCTCATGTTAAATCAGTGTCCGGAGGTAAAATAGTCCCCCATTCGGATCTCCGGGGGGGACAACTTGAAAGGAGGCAAAAAATCAAAACGAGAATTGGTACCTGGAATGTCAGAACTCTGCTACAAGCAGGAAAACTAGAAAACCTTAAAAGAGAGATGGAAAAGAATCATATGGACCTCGTAGGAGTTGCTGAAGTAAGATGGAATGGACATGGAGAGTTGCAGTCAGATGAATATGTATTCTACTACTCAGGAGGAGAAATAAAAGGAATTAATGGAGTAGGAATGATTATGACAAAGGAATTGGCTAAATGTGTGGAATATGTAGAGTATGCAAATGACCGGGTTATTGGTGTAAGGCTGAAAGGAGCACAAAAAGATTTACTGATTGTCCAGGTGTATATGCCAACTTCAGAACATGATGACCAAATTGTAGAGGAAACGTACAATGTAATAGAGAGAATAATGGACGAAAATAAAAAATGCTGCAAAATAGTAATGGGAGACTGGAACGCCATTGTGGGAGAAGGGAAAGAGGAAAACATAGTAGGCAGTCATGGTCTTGGAAAGAGAAATGACAGAGGTGAATGGTTAATTGACTTCTGCAGGGAAAGGCAGCTGATAGTGGCAAACACATGGTTCAAGAACCATAAGAGGAGGCTCTACACTTGGAAATCACCAGGGGATAAATATAGAAACCAAATCGATTTTATACTGGTAGAAGAAAGATACAGGAATGGAATCAAGAAGGTGCACACATTACCAGGTGCAGATATTAATAGTGACCACAACTTACTTATGGCAGAAATAGAAATAAGAATGAAAAAACTGAAAAAGGCGACAATGGTGAAGAAATGGGATCTAGAGAAGATAAGGTCCAACAAAGAACAAATTACAGAAATGCTGTCTCGGGACTTTCTAAACACATTACGAGACAAAGAAGCACCTGATAATGCCAACGAGTACTGGAATATGCTGAAAGAAGGAATCATTAAAGCAGGACAGCAAAATATAGGATATGTAAAAGGGAAAAGGTCAAAAAAAACCATGGGTCACACAAGAAATGATTTCCAAGATGGAGGAGAGAAGAAAATTGAAAAACAAGAACACTGAAGATGCAAGAAAGATATACCGAAGGTTAAATAACGAACTGCGAAGAGAAACAGAGCAGGCCAGGAAAAAATGGCTAAAAGAGGAATGTGATGAAATTGAAGAACTGGACAGGAAAGGAAGATACGACTTACTATACAACAGAGTAAAGACTATGACATGGGAACAAAACAGAGCAGGAAGTGCTACTATGGAAATTTTGAGTAAAGACGAAGAGGTAGTGTATAAAGATCGTGACGATGTCCTCCAGAGATGGGAAGAATATGTAAAAGAGCTATATGACACAAATAGCAAACCAGAAACTCTGGAACTTGAATCACACAACAGTGTAAGTGATGAAGGGAAAGGACCGACCATCATAATGGAAGAAGTAAAGTCTGCTATTGCTGCAATGAAAAATGGCAAAGCAGTAGGTACAGATACAATACCGGGAGAAATACTAAAGTGCTTGAACCACAATGGAATAAGAGAAATATTGAGGTTATGTAATAAAATATATGACAGTGGTGAATGGCCTGAGGACTTTTTGACAACAGTAATGATTCCATTGCCGAAAAAACAAGGAACCAAGAAATGCAGCGAGCACAGGACAATCAGCCTCATTTCACATGCAGCCAAAGTGATGTTAAGAATAATTAATAAAAGACTTGAAAAAGTAATAGAGGAGAATCTCGGCGAGGAGCAGTTTGGCTTTAGACGGAATACGGGCACCAGAGATGCAATAGGGCTCCTACGAATCTTAGGAGAAAGGTTTATTGAAAAAGGAAGAGACCTATATATGTGCTTCATCGATTTAGAAAAGGCATTTGACAATGTGGTTTGGGACAAGCTGGCGACTATTATGAGGGAAAAGAGAGTGGACTGGAAAACCAGAAGACTTATAAACTCATTGTACCTTAATCAAAAAGTTTCAGTTAAAGTGAGAGGAGAAAGTACAAACTGGATCAGACTAGGGAAAGGAGTAAGACAAGGATGCTGTTTATCACCTACTCTTTTCAACCTGTACTTGGAAAATATGATTGACCAATGCTCATTAGATGACAAAGGAGTAGAAATTGGAGGAAGAAGAGTAGGGTGCTTGAGATTTGCTGTTGACATGGTCCTTCTAGCCACAGGGGAAAAAGAATTACAGGATTTGGTGGACACCATTGCAACTAACGGAAAAAAATATGGAATGAAAATTAACACAAATAAAACAAAAGTATTGGCAATAGGAGGAAATAAGGAACTAAAAATTGTGCTGAATGGAGAAAAACTAGAACAGGTGCAAAATTTTAAGTATCTTGGAAGCAGGATAGACACCGACTGGAAGTGCACCACAGAAATTAAAACAAGGATAGCAATGGCAAAAGAGGCGTTTTATAAGAAAAGGAGAATCTTCTGCAGCGGTATGGACAGAGAACTCAGAAAGAGACTCATAAAATGTCTTGTATGGAGTGTTCTTCTATATGGCGCTGAAACATGGACTATGAGGAAAAAAGACAGAGAAAGGCTGGAGGCTTTTGAGATCTGGACATGGCGGAAGATGGAAGGAATAAGTTGGATGGACAGAGTAAAAAATGAAGAGGTACTGAGAAGAGTGGGAGAGAAAAGGCAGTTACTAGATGTAATAAAGAGAAGAAAAAGAAATTGGATTGGGCATATATTAAGAAAAAATGACGGACTGATAAAAACAGTTTTAGAAGGTTATGTAGAAGGGAAAAGGAAGCGAGGAAGGAAGAGAGTCCAGATACTGGATGACATGATGGACGGTACAACATACAGCAGCCTTAAGAAGGAAGCAATGGATCGCAGAAAATGGAGAGGCAAAGGACCTGCTAATATAGCAGATAACTGATGATGATGACCAGTGTGTGGGAAGGGACAATTTAGGAGCAACAAATTTATATTGTGGTGGACGACATATACCGACTGCGAGAATAGGTCGTTCCGTGCTGCGAACGCATCTCTGTTACCGAACCAAAGATTTTGTTTTAGAGACTTTTTGTGAAGGAAATGGAGAGATCGGACGTGTGAGAGGAGGAGAGGGATTGTATTGTTGTGTGACGCCATTATGGTAATATTAAATGTTCAAATAGTTTTTTTTACAAAATAAAATAAAATAACTAACATCAAGTATTCAAGCTGTGTTCATCTCCATTCGAAATTAGTTAATTATATCCAGGTACAGATATTCCGAGACGTAGTTCGCTCGGAGGTGAAGTTTGGAACGATAGTGCGAACCTGCACTTCCCACGGTCAGAATCCTTCGAGAGATTATCTCCTAACAGAATTCGTTGAGAGATTGTCTCCGAATTAATAAACTTTAACTTGCTAAATTGTTGGACGTATCATCCAGACTCATCAAACAACATAGCATACACTTCTGCCGAACGATCTGCGTAGCAAGTAAAGGTTTTAGAGATTTCTGGTGGAGCAGATAACGACAATGAATTTCCGCGAAAACGCCGCTGCGGAATACATCTCTTGCTCTCCTGTGGTATTTACAACGAAATATTTATATTTTCCAAGTCTTCAGGAGAGTAAAGATAAAAGAAAATAAGGAACTAAGCTAACCCAACTAAATCAATAACTAAGCCAATGATTAAAATAAAAGCACACGTAAAGAATATTTATTAATAATAATAAATGAATAAAGAATAATTTTAATGAACTATAATAATAATGTATTAAAAACTGTACCACGACTAAACATATCTACTTTTATTTCATTACAGTGTATACAGTAACTTTGTTTTATAATCTTTCGCTACTACATTATTTCCTGCCTCTTAGCAAGCCACTAGAAGGGACCAGTACCCGTCTCTAACTACGTGGAATTAGGCGATATTTATCACTTAGCACAAAATACTGCTAAACTAAGAACACATGATTTTTAACACCCAATAAAAAAACAGTAACAACTGTTTATTAATCTACAGGTGCTCACTTGAACTAACCCACCACTAAGAGCACCCCAAAACGCTAACTGACTCTACTTAGTTAAATAGGAAGGTTAAGAAGAGGCAAACGATCAGCTAAAATCCGTTCCTATAGACTGCACCCTGTCCATACATTTCACTAGGTGATTTACACCCCTGACTGTGACCTTCCTAGTCAATCCGGTGATTATGTCCATTCCGAGAAGGAGCGGCCTGGCCAAAGACCAGCTAGGACTTCAGCATAAAGCCATTCATCGAATTGTGAACTCTGAGCCAAGTTGAACAGCGACCTTAAGAAAAAGGTAATATTGGTCGAGAAGGCCGTTTGCAACTCTTTAGCCTATGTGAATTCGAGTGGCCATTACAGCTTTTAAAGGCGTATTCACTGCTCAGTCGATTGAGTAACTTAGTTGGTTGTAGTGAAGTACGTCATCGGTGCGCATCGTAGTTCTTGTATTGAGTCTACGTGGTTTTGGATGGGCGTGCTTACCTTGACAAGAATCATATTTATTACATTATGTGCTATTCAGTTGAGTACTGTGTATCCAGTTAGTCATTTGACTATCGTCGAAGAAAGTATCGTTCACTTTTCGGAGGGAGGACCGTATATGGATAATATTAACGTCTGAGCTATCAGTTCAATGTAGCATTGGACTTGTCTGTCGTGTAAGGATTACCTGTGGTCATTTTAACATTATTTATACTGAAACTCAGTCATTTGATTATCGTCGAAAAAAGTATCGTTCACATTTCGGAGGGAAGACCGTATATGGGTAATATTAACGTCTGAGCTATCAATTCAATGTAGCAATGGACTGGTCTGTCGTGTAAGGATTACCTATGGTGATTTTAATATTATTTATACTAGAACTCAGTGCGTAATATTAAATCCGTTCTTATTAATTTCTAGTGAGATTTGTACGATTTTTCTCTGCCTCGTGATGACTGGGTGTTGTGTGATGTCCTTAGGTTAGTTAGGTTTAAGTAGTTCTAAGTTCTAGGGGACTGATAAAGAAATGGAAATGTCGTGTGGCTAGGGCCTCCCGTCGGGTAGACCGTTCGCCTGGTGCAGGTCTTTCGATTTGACGCCACTTCGGCGACCTGCGCGTCGATGGGGATGAAATAATGATGATTAGGACAACACAACACCCAGTCCCTGAGCGGAGAAAATTTCCGACCCAGCCGGGAATCGAACCCGGGTCCTTAGGATTGACAGTCTGTCACGCTGACGACTCAGCTACCGGAGCGGACTAGGGGACAGATGACCATAGATGTTAATTCCCATAGTGCTCAGAGCCGTTTGAACCATTTGTACGATTTCTGTATGCCCTTTTAGTTAACGGGACTTGTTTATGTAAATATTATCTGTGGGCATTTTAAAGTTGCTTACTCTAAATGCAGAAAGGTGAACCCAGTACATAATTTGAAAGTTTTTTTGATTGATTCCAAGTACGCTTATGTTATGCTTCTTCATTAGCTGCTGCCTTAATAGTAGTTGTTCCTTCAACGTCAAAGGGGAATGAAGGTTTAAATTGAAATTTCCCTGTTTATTCATCGTAAAAGTTGTATTAACGAAAAACATTGCGTGATTAAATGTTTAAATATTTGTGTGTAATAAAAGCATGAAACATTGTTCATGGGAAAGTCATTACGTACGCCTATAAACTCCAGCACCCCCACTACACTGCTACGTCACATTTTTGTAATGTCCAGGGGATCAACGCGAAGCACTGTGACTTAAGTGTAATTACTATCTTTGAATAAAACTGTCATTTCTCTTCAACGCATTCGTATTTCTCTGAGTTACCATCTATACTATACTGTAGTCGTTCTTTCTATGTATGGTTCAAGTTTTATCGAGCTGTATTACTTGACGGGGACGCATCATAGTAAAGTTACATTTGTCTTTAGGTTTTACACACCACTGTAGCACCTGTGACAAAGGGCTCAATGGCTTAAGTGATGGCTCTTGTCGACTGTCCCTGACCGTTCATCAGAAGTGCATCACATCTCAACTCTCGCATATGGCTTCTTACAGCTTTAGTCATCTCAAAATAGATAGCGACGTCAGTAGTGAGGTGAGATGTAGACTGTACACGTGTAGCTCTGTAAGGTCATTCCAGTAACACAGCTTGGTTATCGCTCAGATGTAGTCTCAGACTTACATGTGAGCCCTCGAGAAGGCCGTTTCTTGTCTGGTATCGGTTGTGTGATCTGCATGGAGCTTTGTTAAGAAGTGCCTGCTCCTCAGCCATCGGTCTTGACCAGTTTGTTGTAGTCGACGCACTTTCTTTCTGTACGTGTGTTCGTTCTCATCTCGCCATCTCTCACCTTCCTCTTTCGTACGAAATGTAAGAAACAAAACAAAATAAGCAATATACCTAGTATCTGGGCCATATGATCCATCTAGTCATAATAATATTTACACTAAAATCGAATATACTAAACAAAACAAATAAATAATACCAAGATCGGAACCTTTGCTCAGTGGTAGTCATATACCAGCATTATGTTCAAATTTTAAACGTATCTGCTGCTATTAGAATGTGCAAGTAGAGGATAGATTAAAACAGTTACTTCAATTTAGAGAGAGCGTCTTTCCTTTAAGATTCAACTGTAGGCTCACTGTTTGCGTCTGATAATCATTTAAGAAGCGAGAGCAACTATCTTTTACATCTAACGTGTTAACCAAGGAGACAGAGCAGGACTTCTAATTTATTGAAGAGGTTTCCAGTTCATTCATCCACAAACACACTAGAGAAAAAGGGGATGGGATTGTAATATAGAAGTCGTATATTACTTTTCAACATATGGTCAGAACGATTTATTAAACAATTTGATTGAACGTGGACCAAGTACCGAAAAACCAGTAGCATTCACAAAATAATACACTGGTATGGTTCCCTACTTTACACGAACATTCAATGAAATACATCAGGGCACCAAATCGAACAATAATGTGGGTTGGTTGGGAAACCAAGGGCAACAAAAATTAGGAAAACGAATCTAACACTCGTATACCCGCTCATACCACAACGCACCAACACACAGAAATAAACATCGCATCATTGCTACCAAAATTCCCAAAAAACACAGTGACTTCTCAGCACAGAGTGTCTTAGCTAGAGACATGAGACAGAACGTGAGCTGATCAACACATGGCGCAATACATACAAAGAAAGACCCCAGTTATAGCTTCGACGAAATTTACAGAAATATTGTAAAGCGTACAAACGATACACGAACGCTGAAGGTGTGAGTAGTTGTTGGAAAAGTAATAAAGGCCGAACTAAACGCAATCCAGTTCCACAAAGAACGAAATTACTCTGAAGTGCTCAAGTCTTGAATCACAAAACAACTTGGCTAAGCAAGTACATATTCGACACTACTATTGAAATAAATCTACTGATTAACTGTAAAGATGCAAAACACTTTACTCTTATCATAGTGGTTGAGAACCCAAATTCCCACAATGATAAGCATCGATTTACAATAGAAAAATTAAGTAGAAACTGCGAATGCATTTCATACAATACTCACCCACTGAAAACCCACTCATTTACTGTAGGTTAACACAGAAAGGGCTTAGACTGCCATCGGAACATGTGGCAATGTGGCTGCACAAAGCCACCGTCTTTCACTTTCCAAAAACGTCATCAATGATCTAAAATTCAATCTGGCCTCTTGTAATTTTGTTTAATGAACCTATCCTATACACTGAGAATGAATCCACTATCGGTCTATGATCCCAAATCCTTATTATTCTGCCCTACACATCGAGCCTAGCTCACTTACACACAAAGTATTCTTATTGAAATACTCAAGAATGATATTGAACCTTCACATGAAATTAATTCCAAGATTAGTTTTAAATGCCAAAGGAACTGAAATAAAAATGAGTGAAATTTACACACTAAATAATTCAAATACCTACATCTGTGGGCTGCCCGTACTCACCAGGCTCGAACTGAACAGAAACCTTTCCAGCCTCCAGTCTGCAGTCTGCTGCTTCCGCTAATCCTGCGGTGAGAGAGATGGGAGGGGGGGGGGGGGGAGGGGGAGGCGGCACCAGAGTTGCAGACGCTGTGTTACCTGCCAACCTAAGTCTTTTGTGTGTCATTGTTTTAGCTCTTATGACCAAGCTAAACCTCTCTGCCACTCTACTTCCCCTAAAGCTGTTGGGAAAACTGGAGGAGTAAACGAAACTACACTCCTGGAAATTGAAATAAGAACACCGTGAATTCATTGTCCCAGGAAGGGGAAACTTTATTGACACATTCCTGGGGTCAGATACATCACATGATCACACTGTCAGAACCACAGGCACATAGACACAGGCAACAGAGCATGCACAATGTCGGCACTAGTACAGTGTATATCCACCTTTCGCAGCAATGCAGGCTGCTATTCTCCCATGGAGACGATCGTAGAGATGCTGGATGTAGTCCTGTGGAACGGCTTGCCATGCCATTTCCACCTGGCGCCTAAGTTGGACCAGCGTTCGTGCTGGACGTGCAGACCGCGTGAGACGACGCTTCATCCAGTCCCAAACATGCTCAATGGGGGACAGATCCGGAGATCTTGCTGGCTAGGGTAGTTGACTTACACCTTCTAGAGCACGTTGGGTGGCACGGGATACATGCGGACGTGCATTGTCCTGTTGGAACAGCAAGTTCCCTTGCCGGTCTAGGAATGGTAGAACGATGTGTTCGATGACGGTTTGGATGTACCGTGCACTATTCAGTGTCCCCTCGACGATCACCAGTGGTGTACGGCCAGTGTAGGAGATCGCTCCCCACACCATGATGCCGGGTGTTGGCCCTGTGTGCCTCGGTCGTATGCAGTCCTGATTGTGGCGCTCACCTGCACGGCGCCAAACACGCATACGACATCATTGGCACCAAGGCAGAAGCGACTCTCATCGCTGAAGACGACACGTCCCCATTCGTCCCTCCATTCACGCCTGTCGCGACACCACTGGAGGCGGGCTGCACGATGTTGGGGCGTCAGCGGAAGACGGCCTAACGGTGTGCGGGACCGTAGCCCAGCTTCATGGAGACGGTTGCGAATGGTCCTCGCCGATACCCCAGGAGCAACAGTGTCCCTAATTTGCTGGGAAGTGGCGGTGCGGTCCCCTACGACACTGCGTAGGATCCTACGGTCTTGGCGTGCATCCGTGCGTCGCTGCGGTCCGGTCCCAGGTCGACGGGCACGTGCACCTTCCGCCGACCACTGGCGACAACATCGATGTACTGTGGAGACCTCACGCCCCAAGTGTTGAGCAATTCGGCGGTACGTCCACCCGGCCTCCCGCATGCCCACTATACGCCCTCGCTCAAAGTCCGTCAACTGCACATACGGTTCACGTCCACGCTGTCGCGGCATGCTACCAGTGTTAAAGACTGCGATGGAGCTCCGTATGCCACGGCAAACTGGCTGACACTGACGGCGGCGGTGCACAAATGCTGCGCAGCTAGCGCCATTCGACGGCCAACACCGCGGTTCCTGGTGTGTCCGCTGTGCCGTGCGTGTGATCATTGCTTGTACAGCCCTCTCGCAGTGTCCGGAGCAAGTATGGTGGGTCTGACACACCGGTGTCAATGTGTTCTTTTTTCCATTTCCAGGAGTGTATATTAGCAGATAACTGACTACTGTCACGAAAACTCACATTCACTCGTTATAGTCACACACCACAGGATAAATGGAGGAACAGCATGTGGGGGGGGGGGGGGGGGGGGGGGGGAGATTCTGGTGCCCACCTATTGATAACGTAACAAAGAAAAGATATATTCATGTGAACGGCATACTTCCTTCTGAGAGACTAGTGGCACACAAGCAACAGATAGGCATAAAGATCGCTCCCCCCCCCCCCCCCCTCTCTCTCTCTCTCTCTCTCTCAGCATCCATATCAAGGACAGAAAAGCTGTCACAAAGTTATCACGATTTGTTTCCTTTGTATACAAAGATCGATTCAAAGTAGTAACACCTTAACTCCATGGAACTGGCACTACATTCTCACATTTTCCAAATATACTGACAACTCATTACTTCAACAACACACATAAAACAGTCCAACTAACTGCGGGGCATTACCTACAGTTATCTGAGATAATTAAACATACTCAGACTAATTAACTGTGGACCACAACTATCTCCATATCTACGCAGCAGCAGTTCAGTTGGTTTGTTGTCTCTTTCATCACACATTGTCAGACATCATATTCAGAATCATAAAAAGTGATAAGTATTACATTTGTATGTAACATAGCGTAGTAAAGCAAATAATCAAATCACTCCTTGACCTGTCGGGAAGAAAACAGTCGTTGAGTACAGGTCATACATAAAGAAGTCTCAGCACTTACTCAGGACTCATTGTCCTAATTAGCAACTGTCAGGCAGTAGCGGAGAAAGACTTAAGTCATAGTAAAAATGGTTCAAATGGCTCTGAGCACTATGGGATTAAACATCTGAGGTCATCAGTCCCCTAAAACTTAGAACTACTTTAAACTAACTAACCTAAGGACATCACACCCATCCACGCCCGAGGCAGGATTCAAACCTGCGATCGTAGCAGTCGCGCGGTTCCGGACTGAAGCGCCTAGAACCGCTCGGCCACTAAGTCGTAACATGTACCTACAAAATCAGTCATTAGCAACAAAGTAATCTGTACCGCAACACCACACACAGCTGACATGTGTATCCTCTATGGCTTGATATCCATAAAAAATCATACAGCTCCACTAAATAGAAAAGAAATTATTAGTTAAGCAAAATTATAACACTATCATTTAAATACATCCACTTCTCAGTCAGCTGGAAACATGAAGGAACACAATACAACACATGAGGCTGCAAGTTGGGCCAGTCTTCGCAATAATCCATCACATTACTGTGAAGAAAACTACCAGGAAAGTAATCAAGATCACGCAGAATCTCTGTCATCAGCTTTCACTTTAAACTACTAACTGAATATTCAAAACTTCGTTACGCTGTCTCATATGCAACCAGGAAGCAAACTAAGCCCAACCAATGTAACACAATACAGTGCTCATCAAAATATTACACAGCTTCGCTAGTTTTTCCGTCTCTCCATTTCTTTGTTCCTTATCAGTGGTAATTCACATCGATCACTTACCTAACTCAGGGTAGAGTAAACATTTATACCTTTTCTGAGTGCTCCAGCTTCAGTCATTGTCTTATCTTGAAACAAATTCCTACTCACCAATATCCTCCGTTGACATCGCTTCATTTCAGCTAATGCACCTACCTTAAAACTTCAAAGGAATCTTCAATCACAGTAAGGTTCCTGAAATACTGTACACAAAACACTGACTACTATTGTGCCGTGGTGGAAGCGGGGCCGTTCCGCCGTATAGTAGCAACAACTCGCGAACAGTACTCCTCTTGGGGCTGATGTGAGGCGGTAAACATTGGATACATGACCAGCCTGGTGAATGCTGACGGAGGGAGCAGTGCCCATAACTATGGGTCACATTTGGAAATCTTGGCGAGTGCGGCGGGGTGCCTTCTGGACGGCCGCCATAATAGGAGTCCGGATGCAACTGCCAAGCTACTCATGAACAACTGAAACGTCCCCTTAGAAAAATTATACATGACTGCTTAAACTGACACAATACTTTCAGCGCAACGCAGTCTGATTTTTAATAATCCCTACAAAAGAATGGCCCTGACTAACAATTACCTATACCTTTCACAAATCACTTACAAAAATCTTCGTTACTCAAACTACTGCAATACAGCGAGCGCCAATACTGCCTGCTAAATAAAAGGTTCAAACTACTGAAGGCACTTACTACTGATAGGCATAGTTAGAAAATGAAAGATTTTGATAGAGAACAAACAATGTATTTACCTTAATAGTGTTCAAAAGTCATAATATCTATATCAGTCCATGATATCCAATGTTCCAAAGTTACTGTCTCTGTCCAGATCTCCGCCATCTCACTCCCCACATCCACCACTGCTGGCGGCTCACCTCCAGCTGCGCAACGCTAGTGTTGCCAAGTCTAAAAAACCCGAGTTGCTAGATTCAATATCAAAAGTCGCTAGAAAGTCGCTAAAACTGATTTTACTAGGGGTGTACTGAAAATTTCGTCCTGCGAATGGTGCAATAAGCCATTGGGGGGGGGTAATAAAATACTAATAAAAATTGTCTCATATACGTAATTGCTATATTGTCTTCATTAAATGACGCATCGCTTGCAACAACATAGATATAAAATACGCTAACGTTTAATTAAACATGTTCTCATAATTCATGCAACACATAAATTGTTGCTTCAATTACAGTAGTCTAATATACTAGAAATATACAACTATATTTGTAACAAAAGAAAGCAAGAACTCAAATTAGGTTACAAAATATACATACCGGTATGTGAGCTATTCATCGTCGTCACTCAGAAGATCGAATAACTCTTCTGTTTCATGCTCTGACAGAACTGTAGTTGATGTAGAGGGTTGAACGTCGCTCAGAAGATGATGTTGCAGTTCGACTAGTTTTGTCGCAGAAGAGTAATTTTTGGTCGTTCCAATAAGCTCCAATACGTCTGACGGTATGTCAAAAAATGCACAATCTTTATTTTGTTTCTTCAACTGGTCTCTCAATATGATGAAAGCATTAATTGTCTTTAACGATAATCTGTTACGTTGTTTAGTTTTTATAATGTTCATAGAACTGAATATTCTTTCCATATCTACATTTGAATGCGGTAGGCATAGAACAGTCATTGCTAGCTGTGAAATCAAAGAAAAAAGATTCTCCCCTGCGGCATTTTTATACTGCTAAACCTCACTCCAAAATCGAACAGTGTTAGTAGTGTTATTCCACCTAATGAAGTTGATATTATGCCATTCTTGCAGCATACCGTCTATGAAATCGCCACTAAAACCCAATTCTTTGGCTGCATCCGCTACAGCATTATTTTTATTCACTTTTAGTGTTTCTTCAACATTCAGCACTGACATTTTTTTAAGGATCGTAACGTTACTTGGCATTCTTTGTTGAATTTCTTTTATGAGTTTCAGACTAAACTGAATGCATCTCTTCTTTAAATAAACTTTATTTTCTTCAGACAAACTTGACTCAGACAATTTCTGTTCAAACATAAAGCCAAGGTTCGGATTTGCGTACATACATTCACTTGGAACTGGTGTTGTCAACAAATCAACAGCTGGAAAAACTATGTTTTGTCCGAGTGACTGCATGAGAAATACAAGTGTATCTAGTATTTTAGTGGGGCATTGTCTTCTTCTTCTAAAGCTTTTATTACTATTTGTACGTCTTTTAAAGCATGTTTAAGGTAAAACATGTAAAGATGATTTGAGTCGTCACAATACATCTTGTACAAAAGATCAGCAGTGTAACAATTGTCTTGAACTATGGCAAGTGAAAAATGTAGCTTTAGTTCTTCCCACAGCTCCAGAATTCTTCGTATTGCTGGTTTAATTGAAAGCCAACGTGTTGCACAGACCTTCAAAATTTTTAGTGGCTGTTTTCCACAGTTTATTTTCTCATACACCTTTTTATATTCCTCTTGTCTTTTTGGTGAAATGCAGAACCAATTGTAGGTTTCCCGTACAAGAAACTCTATGTTTCTGGGTATGGTATTCACTGAGGCGTGCGAAACTGCAAGCTGAAGAGAGTGACAAATGCAACGGATCAATACCAAATGCTTCAAACCATATTCTCTCTTGAGTTGTTCGAAAAGCCCATTGTTTATTCCAACCATTGCAGAAGCATTATCTGTGCCAATTCCTACCATATTAGCGATTGGAAGTTTGAGATCTTTCAAAGAATTCACAAGAACAGCAGCCAGATTTCTTGCATCTGCAGTTCCTACTACAGCGAGTTTGAGAAATTCTGATCAAATGGTTTGGTTGTTTACACTATAGTACCGTATAATGATATCTAGCATTTTAGATATTGATACATCTGTGGATTCATCTATTAGTACACTGTATTTTTGGTTACCTATATTTTCAGCCAATGATTGTGTAAAATATGGAGCCAAAACTTCAGTTATAATGTTAGTGCACTTTGTACGATGTAATTGCATGTTTTTAGCGCCCTCATCACCGGAAAACACCTTCTTGCACAGTATTCCTAAATGATCTACAGCTAAAACAGAACAATGTTCAGCAATAAATAAAGAAAGGGCGCCTTCCGCTCTGCCTGCTATTCTAACTGTAGTTTTCGGAACAATTTTCACAGGTAAGGTGGTTTGTGTTTTTTTTAAATAAATTTTTTTTTATGCTTAATAGTTTTCGAATGCTTTCTAATATCACACAATTTAGCATAAAACTCTGTTGCACATACTTGACATCTTGCCTTGGATAAGACTCCAACGACTGATTCCAGCCACCCATTGAATTCAGGTTCTGCTTCCCACGCATCCCGATATTTTTGAGCGTACTGCTTCTTCTTTTGCGGTAAATCCATTATGTAAGCCACCACAACATAAGTTTCACCAATTTATAATCACTGAAAATACATTAAAACTCAGGCGAACTAGAGGTCATGAAAGAATCTACTCACTCGGTAACTCGATATCAGTCCTTTTGTTCATTGTTTAAAACGTAATGTCTGAGATACCCCCACCGAATTGTTCTTGTGTTACCACTGTGCATGTGGTAATCATTTGACTGCGAGTTAACATTTCGAAAAATTAGAGGTTGCTGGACAGAAATGTATTTTATTATACTTATTATTACATATGTTTGTCAATTCGAAAAATAAAGGATGTTCAAAAGTTGAAGAATTATAGAGCGATACGCTATCGACGATAACAGGCTAGTGGGTAATGAATAATGAATTGGTCTATAGTCAAGGTTTTCTTACTCTGTAGGCAATTCCCACATCCAGAAAATGCTGAACAATGCTACATGATCTGCTAAGAACCTAATTTAACTTAGTAAATCTAGAACAAAGTCAGTGTAGTACCCATTCTATAGTTAAAATCTTAGTTTTGTTAATGAAAATGCTGGCCCAAAATAATTTTGATTTGTACTCCAAAAGTCGCCAGATAAGTCGCTAAATAATTTTTGCCGCTAAAAAGTTTTTTTTGTCGCTAAGACGAAGGCAAAAGTCGCCATGTCTAGCGACAAAGTCGCTAAATTGGCAACACTGCGCAATGTTAACAGCCAACTGCCCAACACTACAATAGCAAATTCCAACAATGCCACCCAGCCACAGACTGCACACAGCACAGCCAGTGATTTTCATACAGAGCGCTAGGTGGCGGTGGCGTTACCAATATATGAACCTAAACAGCCTACTTATACAACTTTAAGAAAAAGTTTCCTATACATGGCTACTGAGTTCACCTCTGCACTCGTGTGATGGCAAGTAAGCTATTCCCTCGTTTTTGTGTTGGAAATTAACAGTGACTTTAATACAGAGTTTATATTTTTGGCCGTTTTCCGTCGTGGTATTACCTGTTAAATTGTCACAATTGGCGATAACGCCACCTGTGCTCTTTCTTTTATTTATTTTTTTCTATTTTTTTTTAACTGTGCCAACTGGAGGCACAGCTTGTGCTGATTGAGTGAAAAGTATTTTTAAATGCGAACATTTCAAGTTAGGCTTCACCGTCACTGTTATTGACATTAAATGAAACATTAAATTTACTGTTACCAGTCACTGTTTATTTATCTCCACGACACGCTTCAAAGGTTTAAACCTCGAACAACTTGTGGGTTTACATTTGATAATATGACGTGTATGTGTGTGTGTGTGTGTGGGTGTGTGTGTGTGTGTGTGTGTGTGTGTGTGTGTTTGTGTGTGTGTCTGCGCGCGTGTGGGGTCTTACGATTTTTTGGAGAGATTTGTGGCACTGTCTAGTGGAGAAACAAAACACTAGTTCAGAACATGGTTTTGGGCTTATTTTGACAAAAGTTAGATATACGTTTATTTTTTTGCGGGGAGAAACCCAAAACCATGTTCTGAAACTGTGTTTTGTTTCTCCACTTGACAGTGCCCTACAAGTTCCTTAAAGAAATCGACACACACACACACACACACACACACACACACACACACACATATTAAGTATTGTCAACTATTTTGTTTTAATAGAAGTTCTTAACTGTAACCCATTTTTTCAACCGTTTCATTTACTTTCCTGTCGCTCTATTACAATTATCTTTCCATATATACTGGTTTACCTAACATATAAAAAATTATAAGTACCGTCGCTGTAGTTTTGCAATAACACCAAAAATTACAAGAATCCGATTATGGTCAATATCAAAACAGGTCTTTTTATCTTTACTAGGCTATCAACTTTTTCTTATCTTCCTAGCAAGTAAATTTGTTGCATGCTCTCTTTCAAGAGCAGGTCACAATATCTCGTCTAATGTCATGGTGTTTTTCTATCAGTAACTGGTAAGACTCAGTACCCTCGTACCAGGCCATTAATCAACACGGTGCTCCATTAACATTCAATGATCACTTACTAACCATAATAAATTCCAGAATAAGTTTAAACGTTGGTTAAAGTTTATTTCACAACTTCGCTCAATACAACACAACAAGGAACTAACTCTATAACCATTTCCACGTGCAGGGAACCTAAAAACCACATCTCTGCTTGGAGCGTACACTCATAATGATCTAACCTAAAAACATGATGGGAAACCACAAACCATATCGCGCGTTCTCAGTCACAAATATTTCTCCCACGATGCTCATCAATACGGACAACAAACTACGACGTTTTACGTGTGGCTTCACCTGTCCCTCTTTTTTTATTTATTTTTTATTTTTTTAGCCAACACACTTCTGACTGGCTCGATGCGGCCCGCCACGGGTTCCTCTCATGCGCTAACCTCTCCGTCTCAAAGTAGCACTTCCACCTTACGTTCCTGTTGGATGCATTCCAATTTTTGTCTTTCTCTACAGATTTTACGCTTTACAGCTCTCTGCAATACCATTGTTACCTTATTAGTCTATTTAATTTTTCACACTCTGTAACACTGCAAGTCTTTTGCTTAGGTTGCCCCGCAGTCCAGACTCACGGTTGTGCTCCAAATGTACATTCTCAAAAATTTGTTCCTCAGTTCGAGGTCTACGTTTGATAGCAGTAGACTTCTATTGGTCAGGAATGCACTCTTTGCCTTCGCTAGTTTGCTTTTTATGTTCTCCTTGCTTCTTCCGTCATGAGTATTTTACTTCCAAGGTAACTGAATTCTATAATTTTCTCTATTTCGTGATCGTCGATTTAGTTCTACCTGCACTAACAGTGTCTACGTTTTCTTCATGTATCTTTAACTTTTTACTGTCATTTAACGTTAAAAGGCCGAGGTGCATGTTGTATTTATTGAGTTGTGTAAGCTGTATTCTCTTAAGGTACTTGTGGGTCGAAAGGACTCTGGTGTCTGCCCTCTTTTCCTCTGAAGCTTTTAGACCATTGTGTTATTTGTCGCTTATTAGGTAAATTTAGCGTATTTTTCTGTATATATGTTTCAGGATCTGTACTGAACCATTTTGGGCGTAGGGCTGAGTTCAAGCCACCTGCCGTACGTTGGTACCCGTAAGTTTGGATTTTTTCTTGCTTGCCCTTGTGAATAATTATACTTGTTGATTTACAAAAGTTCATTTATTATTTTCAAGTCAGTATAGAAACACCCGTTATATTGTATGTTCTCTTATCTTAAAAGTTTCTTTTATGGTTATAGCGTATTTGCATTGTGATCTTTGTAACACCGATTTTTAAGAGAAAAAAAGAAGGGAGAAAAACTGAGTTCCAGTAAGTGCCTCAGAAGTGATTTTCTAATTCAACGAACACTGATTTTCAAAATTCTTGTATTATTATAGAAATTGCAGTGTTAAATTTGTTCTCGGGTAAATAAATGTATTTAAAGCTGATTTTCTTCCTGCTCAGCACCTTACCACTCCCATATCCTAGCTCCGTAGCATTAAATCTGCCTCCTCGAAAATTATGGACATCAAAGAACTCCCTGTAGAAGACATGTTTCACATAATCCAAGGAGAAGAAGCGTTCGTAGCTCTTAAGGTATGTATTTTAGAACGTATGCTTACTAAACATGTTTCTTCTTCGATTGGTCCACGTATCACCCCTGAAAATTTGTCGGTGAAATTCTTGTTCATCCTCTGTCTCATTCAGTTTACCTTCCTTGTTCTCCTAATTCTCGTCCCATTAAGCAGCATCCCAAACCAAGATCAATATAGCTTTCTTCTGCAAGACGCTTATTAACCACACATGGTGGAAACAATGAGTTGATTGTTTTAAGTTTCATTGTTTAGTGTGGCGCCAAGACGTTTCCCCAGGCAAATTCTGTATTTTAATACACGACGTCATAATTTACAAACTAATTTGATGTGCGAGGTGTCACATATCTGTTTCGACGTAGCCCCATATACTTGCTGCAAGACTTACGAAAAAAATAATTTTATGTATTTGAGCTATGTCTGCTCTGTTGGACATGTCCGAAGTCCTTCGGGAATCAATAGGTTGCGAGTAGGGGTTAATGGGCGAGGAACGCAGCGTTGCTGCATGCGGAAGTTGAAAATTTGAGTCGGCTACGGACCGTGTCCGGATGGCCGAAGCACTGAAAGCAACCGCTTACGATGAGCAGTACATCCGGGTCGAGGCCCGGTGCAGCACAAGTTTTCAACTTCCGCCATCGCATTACCACAACCATTGACCTTTGCGGCTGGAAGTCACATATTCCCGCCCATCCCTTCTTTTTCTTCCTCATTCTCTGTTTCACACAAAACATTCGTAGAATTTGACGAGCTAGAAGAAATGTTCAGCAAAGTAGAGTGACTTAAGTTGTAAATTGTTTGAAATTTCGGAAAAATTGGTGAAAATTGGTGTAAAAATAGTGAAAAACGGATAAAATACAGTATCCGTCTGAACCAACAGGGGACACTAAGAAAGACAAACCAAGAGGGAAAAAAAAGGAAAAAAAAACTGCGTGTGAAACAGAGTTACAGTTTTTTCGTCCCTACTGTTGAATCTATACAAGGGAAAGGAATGATGGGAATAAAAGACAGGTTCAAGAGTGAGATTAAAATACAGGGTGAAAGAATAGCAGTGATAATACTCGCTGATGGAAATGGTACCCTGAGTAAAGTGAAGAGGAGAAAAAGTACCTGCTGAATGGAATTATCAGTCTCATGATCACAAAATATGGGCGGAAAGTAAACAGAAGAACAATTGAAGTAATGAGGAGTAGCACAATTGAGATTAGTGATAAACGTAACATCGAAATTGGTGAGCATGGAGTAGACAAAATTAGGGAATTCCAATAGCACGGAGGGACGAAGCCTGGGGAACATGAAAAGAAAACTAGAAAAATAGAGGACATTCGGCCCAAAAATTAGTCTAATAGAATCAAACATACGCCTTGAGGAAGAAATTTCCAACATTGTATCGAAGTGAATTGAGAACTCAGGGAAAACCACGACAGAAGAAAATCGAAGTGTTTGAATTGTGTTGTTGTAGCAGGGAGTTGAAAATTAAATAGACTGATGAGATAGGAAATGTGGTTCCCTGCAGGATAACGAAGAAAGTAATGTTCCGAACACACTAACAAGAGGAAGAGACAGGATGACAGCACGTGAGTTCAGATGGCAGGGAATAATTTCCATTGTACAAAGGTGGCTGTACACGGTAAAAATCTGTGTTGTGAGACAAAGACTGGAATATTGCCAACAAATAATTGAGGGTGATGCGTGTAAATTCTACTTTGAGATAAAGAGGTTGGCACAAGAGACGACATCGTGGAGGGGCGCATCAAACCAATCAGATGAATGATGACTAAAAGATGTATGAAATTCTGAAGAAAATTGGTAATATGTCTTCCTGCAGAATAATCATAGCGATTCCGCTTGTGTGAACAAACATCGTGCAGACTTCGGAATGTGTAATTTGAAATCCAGTAGGGGTGGCGACGAGCATATGTTTGAGAGCTCTGTATTCAACGTCATGGTCATCATGATCACTGTAACAGTGGAAAATAATGTGAAGTACCTACCTCCACATATCATAAGTTGACTCGCGGAGTATAGATGTAAAGGTAACACTTAATGGAAACTTCCCTGTACAGATTCGGTTGTTTCATTTACATCTGTTCTCCGTATACAACCAGAAAGTTTGTGACATGGGGTATTTGGCATAGTACCACAAACCAGGGCTCCTGCCCTTCTTCTGCCGTGTGGATTGCGGGACGAATGATTGCCTAAGCACCAATGTGGGCGCTACGGCTATTATAATCTTGTCTTTGCGGTCCTTAGTGACACGTAGGAGATTTTAGTACATGCTTAACTTTAGTCTGATTCATGATAAAAAGAGTAAGCTATGGGTCCCACACAGTACTGCAATATTCTAGGAAGAGTTGCGCATGTATGCTATAAACAATTTCTATTTTATATGATGTATATTGCATACATGGAAGAACCCTGGAGTTACTAAAAGGTATCAGATAGATTATATAATGGTAAGACAGAGATTTAGGAA